>NC_025993.2:163622836-163767797 GCF_000442705.2 Elaeis guineensis | reverse complement strand
AGTGTTGCCCAGCTATGCAACCCAAGAGGGGGGTGAATTGGGTTTCTAAAAATTTTAAGCCCAACAGATAACTTATGAAGAACAAAACAATGGCTTTAAATCAATATTAATTAACTAAAGCAGT
Source organism: Elaeis guineensis (assembly GCF_000442705.2). Classification (NCBI taxonomy): domain Eukaryota; kingdom Viridiplantae; phylum Streptophyta; class Magnoliopsida; order Arecales; family Arecaceae; genus Elaeis; species Elaeis guineensis. Next base: position 163,767,673 of record NC_025993.2, on the reverse strand, counting down.
ATTGCAAGGATATAATAAAGAAATAAGATAAAGCGATAAAGCACACCACAAACACAAGGATTTATAGTGGTTCGGTGCTAACCTTGCACCTACGTCCACTCCCCAAGATCCCACTTGGGAATTTTAATCCACTATCCTTTGTATTCAACCCGAATACAAAACGTCGGAAACTCCGACACTAGCTATCCCAAGCTAGAATACAAGACGTCGGAAACTCCGACCCTAGCTATCCCAAGCTAGAACACTTGTTTCCCGGGTACAAGCAACCCAAAACACTCCGATTTCAGGTTCGGATCAACCTTTCCTTGTTTTGGAAATCCTCCAAAAAAAGAGCAAAAACTCACAAAGAGTAAGAATATTTAGAGCACAGATGAATACAATAACAGCTCCTTAAATGAGCAAATATAACAATAAAAGCTTTACTCAAATGAAGAACCCCTTTTTCAGATTTTCTCAAGATGAATGAACGGTTGAACGCTTGAGAAGAGGTTGATTGTTGATTGAAGATCTCTTGAAAGCTTTGAACGATCTCTAGATCAAGGTTGAAACGATAGGCGTGAAGAATTCTCTCCTTGAAAGATCTTCTTTTCTCTTTCACAATCTCTCTGGTATATTGTGGATCCTCTCTCTTTTTCTCTATGGATATTTCGTTGATCTCAGGCTTTTTCTTGCAAATTTCGGATCCTCTCTTCTGTTCTTCTCTTTTTCCTCTCTTTTCTCTTCACATTTGATTTCACGTTTGATCCGCTATTTAATCTGCAATTTCTTTCATCATTTAAAGCATTTTGTAGCATTAGAAGCAAGAGAAAACAATTTAGGCAGATAAAGAGCCGTTAGAGGATTTTTAGGAAGCATAAATGGCAATTAAAACGGGCAAAAAAATAGCCGTTGCTGACATTTCCCGTCGCAGGGGTCGACTCATGAGTCGACTCATGCTTCAGGAGTCGACTCATGAGTCGACTTCTGTTGCAACAGACCAGAAGATCTGATTTCTGGATTTTTCGGCTCAAATCAGCAGGTCGACTCATGAGTCGACTCATGCCTTGTGGGTCGACTCATGAGTCGACTCACAGGTCGTGCCAAGCCAAAAATCCAGCGTGCCATGGGAATTTTTTCGTGCCATTCAGCTCATAGTGCCATGAGTTGACTCATGAGTCGACTCATGCACTTCAAACCTTCATAACTTTCAAAATATTAGTCCAAACACAATGAAATTTTCACCATTGGATCACAAATCTTTTGGTTCTACAAATGATATTATCAAATCAGGATTTTAGCAAATTACGATTTTGCCTTGAAGAGCATAAAGCCTTTTTCAATTTAAAAATATTTGTATCCCTTCAATCTGCTTTGTAATCATCAAAATCAATCTAGGAGCAACAATCTCCCCCTTTTTGATGATGACAAAACATATGAACAAAAATATTTATGTTAATGCATTAATTTCAAAAGAATCCATTATGGTGTATATGCTTGAAAAGAGTATGATTCTTTTGGCATGTAATATAAATGCAAAAATAGTTGTCTATTTTCTTAAAGATTTGAAAAGGGTATTAGATCATTTTGAGTTCAAGATATTTCAGAGCAAGAGAAGATAAATAACTTTTTCTATGTATCAGAGGCAAAAATAATTTTTACAATGATATCAGAAAAGATTTATAATGTATCAGAGCAAGAAAATTTTTAATGTATCAGAGAAAATTTCATACAGTATCCGAGCAAATTTATAATATTTTAGAGAAACCTTCACACTGTATCGGATCAAATGTTATCATGTATCAGATCAAGTTGAAAGAAATTGTAGGATGTATCAGAGTAAAACAAATTTTTATTGATGTCTCAAGGTGAGTAAAATTTCAAAAGCAAGTTTGAATATCAGAGCATATATATAAAAATACTTATTTGCATTGTACTCATGATTTTGCTTTTGATGGATTAAAGTTCTGTCTATACCAAATTTTCTGTCTGATACCAAATTTCGATACCAAAATTTCTCAAAGTTTGTTTAATCTTTCAATCCTTGTTTTTGTCTAATTTTTCCAATATTTGTTTAATTTTTTCAATATTTGTTTTAATTTAATTTCTCCCCCTTTTTTTTCATAATTTAGGGTTTTGCTTTTTGTCTAATTTCAATTTTTGTTTAATTTTAATTTCTCTCCCTTTTTGACATCATCAAACATAGTTAACTCTTTCTTTTCCTTTTCTGAAATATCTTTTAATTTCTTCCTCTTTAGAGTTTTTCACAGATGTTTGCTCCCCTTAATTAGCAATTATCAATAGCAAACACAATAGGAGAAGATGATATTTCAACAGATGTATCGGAGACCAAAATATAATCATTACAAAGAGGTAGAAAGATGATTCCATTAATATCATAATTGTTTCAAAACATAAAATTCAATCAGCTAAATGTCAATACTTGGCCCCAAGGTATAGATCCTAGAACAAGATACTAACTCCTAAGATCTAGATAAGTCATGATCAGAGTCATCAGATATAGTATGAGAAATGATGGATCAGAAGTGCGTCCTCTACCCGTCTGCCTCTGCCACGAGTGGAGGTGATGGCACGAGCAGGAGAACGAGATGAACTAGGTGGCTGAGAACGCTGAGATACTAGGGCTGATACCATGAGTCTGATAGAATCAAGTACGTTCAGTGCTCTGGAAACAGATTGAAGTAGAGGCAGTGAACTGGGTGGTAGCATGCTCACTCGATCCTCTGATCTCTTTCCTCAGTAGCTCATATCCACCTTCTAGTGCTCCTCTGAGCCTTCCAGCCTCTGCAGTGAGGTCTGTGACCTCAATGGTAGACTCCTGTGGCTGGGGATGGGCCAATGCAAGGACTTGCCCCTGCAAGTCAAGAACTCTGCCAGTAAGTCTCCAGACTGTATCCTCAAGCTGCTGTATCCTGACGGACTGATCTGAAATCATCTGAAATATAGTGGAGATGTGGGGAGTAATGGTCTGATCAGAAGAAGTAGCTCCAGGTGCAAAAGAAGTACTACTCCACTGGCTAGACAACAAAGAAGCCACACGCTGAGATATATGCTCGATCTGATCGTCAGCCAGTCTGAACTCTGAATGAGGTGCTCTGCTCTCTGGCTGATACACTGGTGTGGGCATCCTAGTAAACTCAGAAGGGCCAGCCTCAGTATCATGAATGAACTGGGTATCTGGTGAAGCTGCCCTGAAATCATGTACAGGAGAAGATGGACCTTCTTCTTCTACTCTGCCTTCAGTTCTGTCTTCAGCTCTTTCCTCAGCTCTCTCCTCAGCTCTTTCTTCAGAGCCCTTGATCCAACCACCAACAGTCTTTGTAATTCCCATTCGGTGTAGCTGTGTTGGTTGAAAGTGTCCACATGTGAGAGCTTGGTAGGTGTCTCCCCTCACAGCTAACTCCAAACCTCCTAAAAACTCTAGTAAGGGCCATACCATAAGGCAAGTGTGCCTTGGATCTGTTCAAAGTTTCTCTCATGGCCTCTATCATAAGTGTAGGGAGGTTTAGGGGGGTCTGAGTGATGATATGAAACATGACACATACATCTCTGCCAGATAGTAAGTCATGTCTACCACTCCTAGGAAAGAATAGTTTTGTCACAATCTGATGCAGGACCCTCATCTCAATGGACAGTAGCTTTGCTTCCAATCTATTTAAACTTCCTGAAAAATCTTCTCCTAAGATAATTCTGATCCCTTCTTCTTTAATTGGGAGTTCCATATATGAGTATCCTTCACTAGGCAACTGAAGTATCTCTCCCAATATCCTAGAATCCAAACAGATGTCAATCTCCTTTACAGTTGAAGTCACAGACCCGTTTCCATAATTTAGGTTCTGGTAGAACTCTCTGACTAGATCAACATAGGTGACTTCCTTAAGAGAGCAATAAAGTTCCCATCCTTGATTTTTGATCTTGGTAGCAAAAGTAAAGCCTTCTTTCTCAAAGAACCGAAAATCTATAATTTTCCCGGTTTCTACTTTTCTATCAGAAAGAAGATTTACACTGGGGCTTATGGAGGGTTGAGAGGGACCTTGAGCAGGTACTGAAACTGGATTGGGAACAGTGGAAGACTGAGCAAGCCTTTTCTTTCGGACAATTTCCTCAGGCTCTCGGATTGATTTCCTTCTTTGGGGAAGTTTCATCTTTGGAGCCATATTCAATAAGGTAGCAGACAAGAAGACTTGAATTCAGTGGAGGAGGGATCACAAAAGAGTAAAGAAGAATTTTGGTGGAGAAAAGAAGTAGATTTTGAATGAATGGTGAAGTTCTAGGGCACGTTCCACCCGCGCCTAACACTGCGAGAAAGCACAGAAAAATCCTTTTCAAGGAGGCGATTTTTGGTGGAGAGGAGGAGGGAGAATTGCCTCAGAATTGATCCTTGGATTTGGAGCAAAACAGAAGTTTGGAGAGGACGGCTTTCGGAAGGAAGACGACGAGAAGATGAGTCGTCTCATAAACAAGGTTTCCCGTTTTAAAAACAATGAACCCGATGGAAGTTGGTGGGATTTACAAGTTTGCCATTGAGTCGACTCATGGGGGTCGACTCATGAAGTTCAGAAAATCAGGAAAAATGCAAATAAATTCCAGAAAAATTCAAAATTTTGGGAGAAAGAATTTTGCTCAATGATAAGTTTTTAGAGTGATAAACCTGAGCTTTTGGGACCAGGATAGATGTTGAAAATTGAGCTCTAAGAGTTTTTGACATCTATTCTTTGGAAATTGAGAAATTTCAGACAAATGGATCTAGAATTCCTAGATTTCTCCTAATTTCACAGAATCTTTCCTCACTAAGGGCCTTTGTAAAGATATCAGCTAATTGATTTTCAGTGCAAACATATTCAAGAATTATATTTTTGTTTTGAACATGTTCTCTTATAAAATGATGTCTTATCTCAATATGTTCAGATCTTGAGTGTTGTATTGGATTTTTAGATAGATTTATAGCACTTGTATTATCACATTTTATTGGTGTTTCATTAAGTTTGATTCCAAAATCTTCGAGTTGTTGCTTAATCCACAAGATTTGAGCACAACAACTTCCAGCTGCAATGTATTCGGCCTCAGCCGTAGACAGTGCCACCGAATTTTGTTTCTTGCTAAACCATGAGATTAGGTTAACTCCAAGAAATTGGCAAGTTCCACTTGTGCTTTTTCTATCTAATTTACATCCAGCAAAATCAGCATCAGAATATCCTAACAAATTAATTTGTGAGTCCTTAGAGTACCATAACCCTATAGTTTGTGTACCATTTAAGTATCTAAGGATTCTTTTAACAGCATTCAAATGAGATTCCTTAGGATTAGATTGATATCTTGCACATAAGCAAACACTAAACATGATATCAGGCCTACTTGCAGTTAAATATAATAATGAGCCAATCATACCTCTATAGTATTTTAAGTCTACGCTTTTACCTTCATCATCCTTGTCAAGCTTACATGAGGGACTCATTGGTGTGCCAATTGGTTTGCAGTTCTCCATTCCAAATCTTTTGAGTAGTTCCTTGGTGTACTTGCTTTGGGTGATGGAGATTCCCTCTTTTGATTGTTTGATTTGGAGTCCGAGGAAGAAGGTGAGTTCTCCCATCATGCTCATCTCGAACTCTCCCTGCATAAGCTTAGCAAAGTCTTGACAAAGGGATTCATTAGTAGACCCAAAAATTATGTCATCAACATAAATTTGTATAATTAGCATATCATTTTGGTTTCTTTTAATAAATAGAGTTGTATCCACATTGCCTCTTGAGAAACCATTATTTAGTAGAAATTTGCTTAGCCTTTCATACCATGCTCTAGGTGCTTGTTTTAGACCATATAAAGCTTTATTTAATCTAAAGACATGATTGGGAAAAGCATGATTTTCAAATCCAGGGGGTTGTTCTACATATACTTCTTCAGAAATATATCCATTTAAAAATGCACTTTTAACATCCATTTGAAATAGTTTGAATTTCATAAAGCAAGCATAAGCAAGTAGAAGTCTAATGGCTTCTAATCTAGCAACAGGTGCAAAGGTTTCATCAAAATCAATTCCTTCTTCTTGATTATATCCCTTAGCAACCAGTCTTGCTTTATTTCTAATTACATTTCCATGCTCATCTAATTTATTTCTAAAGACCCATTTTGTGCCAATTATTGAATAATCTTTAGGTCTTTTCACTAAGGTCCAAACATTATTTCTTTCAAATTGACTGAGTTCTTCTTGCATAGCATTAATCCAGTTATGATCATTTTCAGCTTCTTCAAAAGTTTTAGGTTCAAGTTGAGATACAAAAGCACAATGATTAAGTACATCTCTAAGTGAAGAACGTGTTTTTACCCCATGCATAGGATCACCGATAATTAATTCCTTAGGGTGGTTGTGAACATACCTCCATTCCTTGGGTAAGTCATTTGTACCTTGAGGTTGTTCTTGAATTTCTTCACCTTTCTCATTTTGTTCATCTTCTTGATCCTTGTCTTCTGGAGTTGCTGAATCTTTCAGAGTGATCTCCTTCATACCTTCTATTAGTGGATCTGCATCATCAATACCCTCATTCTTCCTTGAAGGAAGATCGTTAGATTCATCAAAGACAATATGTATGGACTCCTCAACTACTAAGGTTCTTTTGTTGAACACTCTAAATGCTTTACTAGTGGAGGAGTAACCTAGAAGGATTGCTTCATCTGATTTTGCATCAAATTTACCAAGTTTTTCTTTGCCATTATTTAATACAAAACATCGGCAACCAAAAACATGAAAATAGGCAATATTTGGTTTTCTTCCTTTCCAAAGTTCATAGGGGGTTTTCTTTAAAAATTGTCTTATTAAAGCACGATTTAAAATGTAACATGCTGTGTTAATAGCTTCTGCCCAAAAATATTTTGGAAGGTTGCTTTCACAGAGCATGGTACGGGCCATTTCTTCTAAGGTTCTATTTTTCCTTTCAACTACCCCATTTTGTTGGGGTGTCCTAGGAGCGGAGAAGTTGTGGCCAATTCCATTTTCATCACAAAAATTTTCAAAGTCATGATTTTCAAATTCTGTTCCATGATCACTTCTAATATTTAGAATTGAAAACCCTTTTTCATTAGTGACTTTTCGATGAAATTTTGTGAAAATTTGAAAAGTTTCATTTTTGTGAGCTAAAAAGAAAACCCAAGTAAAACGAGAGTAATCATCAATTATTACAAATCCATATCGTTTTCCTCCTAGACTAGTGGTTTTAGTTGGTCCAAATAAATCCATATGTAAGAGCTCTAAAGGTCTAGAAGTTGAAATAGTATTTTTGGATTTAAATGATATTCTAGTTTGTTTACCTAATTGGCATGCATCACAAATTCTATCCTTTTCAAAATTTAATTTTGGCAAACCGAGAACTAAATCCTTTTTGATTAATTTTGAAAGAGAATGCATGCTAATATGTGCAAGTCTACGATGCCACAGCCAACTAGTCTCATTTATTTTAGCATTTAAGGAAACTAGGCATTGCATGTCTAATTTAGTTAAATCATTCAAGTCTACCATATAAACATTGCCATGCCTATGTCCTATAAATTTAATGCCATCGTTAATAGGACTCGTCACAATGCATACAGATGATTCAAAACTTACTTTATACCCTTTATCACAGAATTGACTAATGCTAAGTAAGTTATGCTTTAAACCTTTAACAAGTAAAACATTCTCAATATATTTGGAGGGAGTGATACCAATGTTACCTATCCCGATGATCTTTCCTTTGCCATTATCTCCAAAGGTGACCATCCCTCCATCCTTAGCATCAAGCGTGATGAATTGTGATTCATCACCAGTCATGTGTCTCGAGCATCCGCTGTCAAGATACCATTTCCTGTTTCCTTCTTGGGATGCTAGACACACCTACAAGCACAGATCAAGTTTCTGTCTTAGGTACCCAAGCTTTCTTGGGTCCTTTCAGGTTAGTCAGAATGGTTCCTTTTGGAACCCATATTTTCTTTGTGTTTGCATATTTGTTAATAAGACATGTGTATGATTTATGTCCTATTCTTCCACATTTAAAACAAGTAATATTTGTAGGCTTTTTGCTTGAATAATTTGCATAAATATCCTTCAAAAATTTTTGTTTCTTCAGGGGTTTATAACCAAGTCCAGCCTTATCATATATAGCTTTCTGATTATCAAGGATCATATTTAGCTTGTTTGAACTTAAGGTGAACTTATCTACTATAGATTTCAGTTTGTTAATTTCATCCTTAAAGTTTTGATTTTCTTGAATCAATGTGAATTTTTCAATTGAAAGAATTTCAGCTTGTTTCACTAAGGACTGATTTTTCAATTTCAGCTCTTTGTTTTTCTTCCCTAGTTTCTTTAATTCATCAATTGAATCATAGAAAGCTTCATGCAATTCTTCAAAAGTAAATTCACTAGTGGATTCAGAAGTTACCTCATTTTCATGTGCCATCAGGCACAGATTGGCTTGTTCGGTTGAGGTTTCCTCGTCGGAGCTTGAGTCATCACTCGCACTCCAGGTCGCCATCATTGCCTTCTTTTTGAATTTCTTTGGACATTTCTTCAATTGAGGACATTCGGATCTGAAATGTCCTGGCTTCTTGCACTCGTAGCATATAGGGGTTTGATCTTTCTCCTTTTCTATGCTTTGATCCCCTTTTGTAAATTTCTTTCTCATCCCCTGTTTCCTTTTTCTTAGAAACTTCTTGAATTTCCGGGTGATGAGAGCCATCTCCTCATCCTGATCTTCATCTTCAGAGTCATCTGTTTCATAATCAGGTGAAGTTGTGGATTTGAGGGCAATGGTTCTTTTCTTTTTGATTTCATCCTCTTGATGTTGCATCATGCTAAGTTCATGAGTCATCAAGGATCCAAGAAGCTCTTCTAGAGGTAGAGTGTTCAAGTCCTTTGCTTCTTGGATGGCAGTCACCTTGGCTTCCCAAGTTCTTGGCAGTGACCTGAGAATCTTCCTTACAAGTTCACTGTTAGTATAAGATTTGCCAAGACTCTTTAAACTATTGATTATATCAGTAAAACGAGTAAACATAGCAGTTATGGACTCATCATGCTCTATTTTGAATAATTCATATTTATGTACAAGCATGTTTATTTTAGACTCTTTTACTTGATTTGTTCCCTCATGGGTGACTTCTAACCTATTCCATATTTCTTTAGCAGATGCACAAGTAGAAATGCGATTAAATTCACTAGCATCTAGTGCACAATAAAGAACATTCATAGCTTTGGCATTTAATTGTGCCAATTTCTTGTCAACCTCATCCCATTCTTTCTCGGGTTTGGTTGACTCCTCACCATCTATAATCTTGGTGGGTGTGTGAGGACCATTCACTATGATACTCCACATATCATAGTCGAGTGCTTGTATGAAAATCTTCATCCGAGCTTTCCAATAGGTGTAATTAGATCCATTGAAAAGTGGAGGTCGGTTTGTTGATTGCCCCTCAGCTAGAGAAGTTCCAACATGGGTTGCCATAGATCTTTGGCTCTTTGATTGTTAGATCAAAGAAGGGCTAGAGCACTGGCTCTGATACCACTTGTTGCCCAGCTATGCAACCCAAGAGGGGGGGTGAATTGGGTTTCTAAAAATTTTAAGCCCAACAGATAACTTATGAAGAACAAATCAATGGCTTTAAATCAATATTAATTAACTAAAGCAGTATTGCAAGGATATAATAAAGAAATAAGATAAAGCGATAAAGCACACCACAAACACAAGGATTTATAGTGGTTCGGTGCTAACCTTGCACCTACGTCCACTCCCCAAGATCCCACTTGGGAATTTTAATCCACTATCCTTTGTATTCAACCCGAATACAAAACGTCGGAAACTCCGACACTAGCTATCCCAAGCTAGAATACAGGACGTCGGAAACTCCGACCCTAGCTATCCCAAGCTAGAACACTTGTTTCCCGGGTACAAGCCAACCCAAAACACTCCGATTTCAGGTTCGGATCAACCTTTCCTTGTTTTGGAAATCCTCCAAAAACAAGAGCAAAAACTCACAAAGAGTAAGAATATTTAGAGCACAGATGAATACAATAACAGCTCCTTAAATGAGCAAATATAACAATAAAAGCTTTACTCAAATGAAGAACCCCTTTTTCAGATTTTCTCAAGATGAATGAATGGTTGAACGCTTGAGAAGAGGTTGATTGTTGATTGAAGATCTCTTGAAAGCTTTGAACGATCTCTAGATCAAGGTTGAAACGATAGGCGTGAAGAATTCTCTCCTTGAAAGATCTTTCTTTTCTCTTTCACAATCTCTCTGGTATATTGTGGATCCTCTCTCTTTTTCTCTATGGATATTTCGTTGATCTCAGGCTTTTTCTTGCAAATTTCAGATCCTCTCTTCTGTTCTTCTCTTTTTCCTCTCTTTTCTCTTCACATTTGATTTCACGTTTGATCCGCTATTTAATCTGCAATTTCTTTCATCATTTAAAGCATTTTGTAGCATTAGAAGCAAGAGAAAACAATTTAGGCAGATAAAGAGCCGTTAGAGGATTTTTAGGAAGCATAAATGGCAATTAAAACGGGCAAAAAAATAGCCGTTGCTGACATTTCCCGTCGCAGGGGTCGACTCATGAGTCGACTCATGCTTCAGGAGTCGACTCATGAGTCGACTTCTGTTGCAACAGACCAGAAGATCTGATTTCTGAATTTTTCGGCTCAAATCAGCAGGGGTCGACTCATGAGTCGACTCATGCCTTGTGGGTCGACTCATGAGTCGACTCACAGGTCGTGCCAAGCCAAAAATCCAGCGTGCCATGGAAATTTTTTTCGTGCCATTCAGCTCATAGTGCCATGAGTTAACTCATGAGTCGACTCATGCACTTCAAACCTTCATAACTTCAAAAATATTAGTCCAAACACAATGAAATTTTCACCATTGGATCACAAATCTTTTGTTCTACCAAATGATATTATCAAATCAGGATTTTAGCAAAATTACGATTTTGCCCTTGAAGAGCATAAAGCCTTTTTCAATTTAAAATATTTGTATCCCTTCAATCTGCTTTGTAATCATCAAAATCAATCTAGGAGCAACAACTAGTACTGAGCGTGACCATACGAGAGATCATTTGGATTTTTATTCGATCGTTAGTGATTGTCACGATACTGTAGTTGTGTGACTAGTCTTTTGATTTGAGATGGTACTGCTACTCACAGTGAGACTACTGAAGTTTGACTGACACATAAATATAGATCTTAATGAGCTCTTGTAGTGGATGTTGGTGACAGTTGATCCACTGTAGGGGTAGGATGCGCATCAAGATAGGATCTATCGATCTTAGTAGAGAGGAGTAGTCCTATAAAATTTGAGAGGCTAAGTCTAAAAGTTTGTGGCCACAGCAGTGTGATTGATGGAAAGAAGTTTTCATAGAAGTCACAATAGGAGTTGAGCTAATCGAATCTGTCATATGACTAATGCTGAGGTTTGACGATTTATCCAGGACCTGCCATCTAGTCGGGACTCACGATAGAGGGACTGAATCATACGTTAACTACACCTAGAGATTCATTTCAGTTCTACTGGATTGTCACTACATACTGCTAAGTATCACTGATGGATTGTGAGAGCTCACTAAGATTATTCTGGATCGACAATCCTTGCTGAGTTAGAGTGAAATTATTTCAATCCATTGAAAAGAGTTTTAATAATACTTTGATAGAGATCATTGTATGTCTTACTACTAGATAGAATTAAATCTATGGGGTCACACAATAAAAGGATTAGGCCTAGAATAAGTAATTGAGCTTATGAAGTGTCAATTGGATTTAGAGAAACACATTGGGTTCATGGTAATCATGCTAACACATGGTTGGACCAAATTCTTCTTTCTATTAGGTTACTTATTTGATAAGATAATTCTAACTTAATTATCTGCTAATAATCTAAATGAATAAGATTCATGAGACTCCAGTTGTTGGGTGTCCAAGATTATGGATCATATAAATTAAAGGTGTAAGTTCCTAATTAATTTTTTTGATAGTTATTCTTGGGTGCCACCTTGATTTGATCAAGTTGGGCATGTCCATTGATAAGAGAGCCTTTAGTTTTTCTATAGAGCTTCTCTTGAGTATGTTTTAGGGTGTCTAATTATGGGTGCAAGGACTCCAATTGTTGGTGCCTAAAGGATCTCCTAAAGTAAGTTGAATAACTTAAGTTAATAAGAAATTCAATATAAATAGGACTTGTATTATAAGATTGAATAGGATTCAATCTTTGTGTCTATTTAAAAGAACCTTCCCTAAGGTCCCTACAGCATCCAAACCAGCAGCCTCCACACCCATAGAAGATCTCCGCGCCCTCTTTTTCTCTCCCTTCCTCATCTCTCTTGGGCGTTATACACGCCCCTTCCCTTGGGATGCGCATCCCAAGGTGTTCCACATCCAAGACTGTTGAGTGCCTTTCTCTTGCTGGTTTCTAGCATCTGATAGCAGCATATAGCAAGGAGAAACTCTAGAGAAGAGAAGAAGAAGAAGGTTAAGAAAAGAGATCAAGTGTTGATCGCGATTCAGGCTTCGTTCAGATTCAGCAGGCTGAATTTTTGAAAAAAAAATTCAGATTAAAGAGGACTGTTCCAGGCTGATCCCGAGTAGATACTCATAAAGGTCAGATACTTGTGTGGCTAAGAGAGAATCTCTTCTCTTTTAGATCCAGATTTGAAGAAAAAAATTACGAAACAAGTATGTGATTTGATCACAATCTGAATTTCAGCATACATCAATTTCAGTATATGAAATAGATCCATGTGATTTTATATTTTTATGCATACATAATTTAGATTAAAAATATTTTAATCTTATTTTTTACTACGATATTTAGAAAATAAAATTTTGAAACACATATACATGCACCAAACCCCGAATTCCAACAGTGGTATCAGAGCCACGGGCTTTCATATGCTAAATTTTGAGACACATATTTTTGAAAAGGTTTCAAAATCAGATTTTTTCTTGATATATGAGATATATAGATAGATCTTCTAATCTAAAATTTGATTTTTGATTTAATTTCAGAATATATGTTGATATGTTATTGCATGCATAGATCTAAATTTTGATCTAAAGAGAGTTTTAGTTTATGTTCATGTGATACATAGATGCATGCATAAAATCTGAAATTTTTATACAATCTAAATTTGATTCATATATATGATATATGTTTGCATATTTAGATTATAAATTTACTTTTAATCTGATCCATGATTAGTATATGAGATATATGATATCATGCTTAGATCTGAAATTTTATTTAGATCAGATTTTACATGTATATATATGATATATGTTTATGAGTTAAAATCTAAAAATTATTTTCATATTTTAAAATTTACTTTCATGCAAAGAATTTAGATCTGAAATATGATTTTAGAATTTGAAATTTATGTTTGTGCATGAGGGTTTTGATCATGAAAAAATTAATAATTAGATCATGTAATAGGATTGCATTTAAAGTTTTTGATTTGAGTCATATGGGTCTAATTCGATTAAGTAATTGATCAAACTAAGTCAAGTATTGATTAGAGCTAGATCATTTAAGTTAATGATCATACAATTATTGTTGATCAAATTGATTGAATCTCATATGTAGAATCGATTAATCTAAGGACCTAATTTGGCTCGTTGGTTTGAGTCCGATTCGCTTGAGCTAACCAATTCTGATCAATCAATCTATTGGTGTCTAAGGCAAGTTAATGAGATGTAGTTATTTAATTAATTCTGTTAGCCAATCTGATCAATTTATTGATATCTAAAGAAGACAACGGGGAGACCCCCACCGATCTCTACTTATCTGATCAATTTGGAAGATTGGGTCTTGAATTAGATTGCTTAGCGGTTTGGTTTAGCCCATACCAATTAGATCGGTCACATGATGATGGATTAGATGCGACCTAAACCTAAGCCTCTCCATAAATATTAAGTCCATAGATCTTCCATCATTGTAGATGTGCGGGTGTTCTATCGGCATTGATTATTCTCGATGGGTTACAGTGGTTTAGTTGCATCAAAAACACGCAACCACTCTATTAATAAAGAGTTGCTCCAGGGTAAAGATGGGATTGAGCCCAATAACTGTTAAGTGAGGGACCTAATGATAGCCTTACACCTACTTGTGAACGATGGGTCGGGCTTAACTAAGAAGTGTGGGCAATAACTGTTAGATGAGCCCACATGACTTAGAGACCAAGTCATTGCAACATGCTTAGAGAAATATCTGGACAAAGAGTTGCCTACACATCGGTGTGCATGTTACTAATAACTATTAGGTGAGGTGCATATCATCGGTGGGACCGTAGCACCCACTAAAAATTTTTTTTATCGTATTAAGATTTTTGTTTCTTTTTCAGAGAATGGAGAGATCTGATAAATTAATGAGAGTCATTGTTTGCATTTTGAAGTCTCTAGAAGCAAATTAAACATTAAGTATAAAAGTCTAACTTAAATCTCTACTCTCGCAGTTAAAAATATTAGCCTCGAACTCTCTAGCCCGCATCTTTGAAATCAATCATTTGACCGATACCAATTATAAAGACTGGCTCAGAAATCTCAGGATTGTCCTGGCCTCAAAAAAATTAGGTCATGTACTCGACCAAAAATTCATAGTACTACCAAACCATTTTATTACTGAGCAAAGGATTGCTTTTGAGAAGTCGATGGATGAAGACAGTCGGGTTAAGTGTTATTTACTGGCTTCTATGTCAAATAAGTTGCAAAGCCAGCATGAGTATATGCCTACTGTCAGGGCTATGATCACTCATCTGTAAGAGTTGTATGGTGAGCGAAGCCATACAGCGTGCTTCGAGGTGTCCAAAAGACTCTTCAATCTGAAGATGCATGAAAGGCAGTCAGTCTATGAGCACTGTATGACAGTGATCAAGGATATTGAGGAGCTTAAAAAGCTCAGGCTAGAAATTCAAAAAGAATTACAGATAGATTTAATCCTTCAATCCCTTACAAGTTCATATAGTCAATTTATTATAAATTTTCATATGAACAAGCTCGACTACACTATACCTGAACTGGTCAACATGTTGGTCACTACGGTGGGTATCTTGAAGAGTTCAAGGGATACTGTTCTCGCTATGAAGTGGACTTCTTCTTTCAAGAGAAAGTCTACTGGAAAGAAAAATGTTAAATCCACAAAGAAGCAGAAGAAAGAGAGTAAGCCGAAGAAGGATGGTCCAAAGACGGTTGAGGCAAAGAAAAGATGTTTTCACTGTCATGCATAAGGCCACTGGAGGAAGAACTATCCTAAATATATGGAGAGCCTAAAGATCAAAAAAGTTGATAAACCTTTCAAAGGTATGCTCATAACTGAATCTAACCTTACGATTTTTTCTACTTCTAGTTGGCTATTAAACTCTGTTTCGAGTGCTCATATATGTACCTCAATATAGGATCTGATAGAAAGTAGGAGGTTGAGGGAAGGTGACGTGATCCTTCAGGTCGACAATAGAGCAAAAATTACTGCAGAGGCCATTGGCACTTACCCTCTTTGATTACTATTTGGTGTTAGATTAGATTTGAAAAACTGTTATTATATTTTTGTAGCGAGTCAAAATTTGATTTCCGTGTCTATGCTAGCACAGGAAGGTTTTGAAATTTATTTTAATAAAGATTTTTATTCTATTTATTTACTAAATAAATTGATTGCATAAGGTCTTTTAATTGACCATCTTTATCACTTGCATGTTGATACGAATATGAACTTAAACGAGCAAATAGTGAGTGCCATAGGCCAAAAGAGATCCAGAGATAACATTAACTAGAAGTACTTGTGGTATCATAGAATAGGCCATATTGGAGAGGACACGATAAACTGACAAAAAAAAGATGGGATCCTTGGCTCTCTTAACTCAGAGTCATATCCAGCTTGCAAATCCTATCTTCGAGGAAAAATAGTCAAGTTACCCTTTGTTTGTTGGAAAATATGTCCCAAAAGCCAATTGTCAAGCTGTTGATGGTTGAGCAACCTTATATTGTAATTGATTTATTAATAAATAAAATATATTTTTAATATTTTCATCATAAGTTTTCATCTTCTAATGAACTCCGTTGTTGTGATAAAGTTCTTAGGACTATTTAGGTTCGATAAAGAGAGAATTTATCGATTAGTCCTTAAAACTGTTCACGACCAAATGATAGGCTGTTAATAAGGATGATAGCTTCTATCGAGCATAGATCGCTGTAGGCCATATGGGTTAGTTGTCCTCTTAACCAAGGAGTGTGAAGACGCTGATATGGCATACAGGTGAGATATAAGGGTACATCATCATTAAACGTGACCAACTCCAGAGTATTCTGCTATCGAGAATGTCTCTGATAGGATATAGGTATAAGTGTCCCTTAGACCTGAGATCGTCTCAGTGACTTGCAAGCAACTCACTGTGTTTTGGTACTGGACTAACTAAATTTTTAATTCAGTGACGGAAGGCTTCTGGGCATAGTCAAGTACTTGCGAAGTCAGAGTGTGATCAAGATGGGATTGACCACTCCAAGAGTTGGAGAAGAATGAGTCACTGTATTTCAATTTAGCAAAACCTTGGCCAGGATAATCTATCAGATGGATTTGATATTTTGAAATACAATGTGCATAATTTGATCAGAGTTGACAGTTGAACTCTGAGGTGTCCTATGAGCATTTTGGTCAAGGAGATGAATTATATGAAAATTATATCCACACGGGTTCTAAGGATGTTGTTCTATACATTCGACCTATCCGATCATCGGGTACCATTGCTAGATGGTCACTTTGATAGGTATAAAAATTTATTTCTGTACTACCGACTTAGATTTGGACCTATGAGGTCACACACATTAGAGTTCACGATCCGATCAGATGGTTGATCAATGATTAAGAATCATTCTAGGATTAAACGATCAATATGATTGACATTTAACCTCGTGCAAGTGTTGCAGGAGGATCAATTAGCAATTCGATTGTTAATTGACTTAATTTGATTAAGCTAATGGGTTAAGATTAAGTTTAATTAAATATAATTTAATTAAATTTGATTTGGGTTTGATTGGATCAAGTTCAATTGGTTTATTGGATAAGCCAAGTACAAGAAAAAAATTAGTCCTAGTTCAATTAGGACTTGGGTCAACCTAATTTCTAATTCGATTAAAAAATTAAATCAGATTTAAATCTAATTTAATCTGATTAAATTAGATTCTTAATTGGATTAAGACCTATTTTAATTGGATTGATTTGGTTTTGGTTTGACTTGGTTTGAGAAATCAGATTGGAACAAGACATAAATTGAATCCTAGTAAGACTAGGATTCCACCTTGCGCCAATTTAGTCCCCACGCCCACTCTCTCTTATCTCACGCCCACTCTCTCTTATTTTGTGTGATAAAACTTCTCTCCTAGGTCTTCACACATGCCTAAAACTTTTCTCTCTTTCTCTCTTACACGGAAAGTGGTTGTGGATCAAGTCAAAGTAGGAATTAGTTTGGATTTCAAATTCTATGAGATAGAGTTTTAGGAAACCAAAACTCTTTCCTTATGGCACTGATTTTACCTAAATTTTTTTTGAGATTTTCATGGCTTTTATGGAACATAATATGCACCCTTTGCTGGTGGTTCATGCACAAAAAGAAAGAGGGGGCGCCCAAGAGTTGGGCGCCCCTTGTCTTGCCATGTTTGGATAATCCTTGATTAGGTATTTAACCTAGACAAGGACTCTATCATATATCTCTATTTAAAATAAATTTTTTCATAAAATTTTCGTAAAAAATAGAGAAAAGAGAGACCTTTGGGGCATGCAAAAATCAAGGAGAAAGAAGGTTGGGGCATGGAGATACAATAGATACAAGACTAGGTGTCTAGGTGAGAGCAAAAAGAAGAAGAACAGGGTCTTCTTCTAGGGTTGCTGTGTTCACCTCTTTCCTTCCTCCATCTTGAGTTTTCTGAGAGTGTCTCAGATCCAAAACTTCTTCTCCTACTTCTCATCTTTGGAAGAGTCCTAATCAAGAAGAAGGAGGCATCTGATCGATTATCGAAGAAGGATCAGTGCAGTACTAGCATACTGTGCTGATTTTCTGGACCTGGACTTCTGATCGTGATTCGTGGGCTCGTATGGACGACTCCTAGAGGTCGGACATGTGTGCGGCTCTCAACATCATCCTCAAGCCCAGATCAGCAAAGTTAGAACTTCTAACTTGCAAGGTAATTGATCTGATCTATTATATTTTACATACATTAGATGTAGTATAGAAACATGTTAATATGATCAACATGTAGTTCTTGCCATTTATATTTTAATTTTTGATTTAATATCATATAATAATCACGCAATAGGATCTTAGATCTAGAGATTTTTTAATTTTATAAGATAAATTTTGATTTATTTTAGTCTTTCATTGTTTGATCTTGAAAAAGTTTTAAGATCTAACCCTGAAACCCTAGATCTGGTTCCTTCAATTGGTATCAGAGCCTAGGTTGTTTATTATATGATTATTTATACATGCTTAGATTATTTTTTAAATTAGATCTAATTTATAATCTGATTGTTAAATCTAAAATTAAAATTTTTAGATCAATCACGAATTATAGGTTATCCTGCTGTAAGGTTTATCCCTTACAGTGCAAAGATTGTCCTAGTTCGTGTAGATCTATCTTTAATCATAAATTTATTAGATGTGATCTAGATTAAATTTATGATTTATTAGATTTAAAAGATATTTAAATCTAAAATAAATTTTTTTTGTTAATAATTTTCGTGCAAAGAACCATCATATATTTGTCTAAAAAATTTACGCATTTTAAAGTTAAAATTGTTTCAATTACATGAACCTGTTTAGATTAGATCTAACGTAGTTTCATGCTTATTTTACTTGTATTTTGATTATGAATCAAATATGCAACTTAGTTGATAAAATTATATTATAAAAATATTTTATAAATATGAAAATTATTTTCGAAAAGCTAAACTTCAACCCTCAGTCTAAAACTTAATTGAGAATTAAGAAGTTATTTAATTAGGTTCTAGGATTATGAATTGAAGAATCTAAGACACAAACCATAACACATTGAGTTAATACGTTAGTGGGAATTAGGTCCATTAATTGAGTTAGACCTAAGGTTAGATTAAAGATGAACTTAATTAGAGAATTGACTAAATCGAATCAATTGTTATCTTAGATTAGGTCAAGGATTCTCTAGATCAATTACAATAGTTGTAGTTGGTCAAGTCTATGTCTTTAATGAAAATCGAATGGACTTGATTCTTGGCTAAGCGGTCTAGCATGAATTGTTAAGTTGATCTAATCGAAACTAATTAAACCAGTTTATGTCTAAGATAAATCAGATCGGTGGTTTTTAATTGGGAGCCCGCTTACCTGGCCATTTCTGATGGTGTCTAAGGCAAGCTTTGGCAGACCCTCCCACTGATCGAACTTACCTAGCCTCTTGGTGAAATTATGTTTTGATCGGATCACTTGACTATTCGAGCTGACCCATGTCAGCTAGGTAAATCAGTGTGACTGATTTAGGTGCTCCTAGACCAGCCCTTTTAATGGTCTCCCTTAAGCTGACTTGGTGAAGCCAGTGGGAGGATCATGATAAGCTGGTTCATCTGACCTCTTCCTCTAAATCAATTAAATTTTTTAAAATTATTAGGTCCTTAAAATCAAATAGTTATGGTGATAACTAGATCATAGCCTCCCATTAAATGGATGATAATTGATCCATCAGTTGGATAATCATTGGAGGCCCAAAAACCTGATGCTTATCGACTGATGGAATTGTCATTCATAATATGATTTTCTAACTGCATCTTTCTAAATGATGGTTAGGTTAGCCAATCAAAGTTGGGCCTAATCATTCATTGGCTAGATGGGCCAAGTATGGTCATGTTAATGGTTGGACCTAACCAGACCTTTTCAGTGGAAGCCAAAGCCTACTGATTAGGGACTGGGGCAAAATTTAAAATATTAAAAATTATTTAGAGAAATAATTGGTTATGAATCTATCCTTAGATGTACATGGGTTGGTCAACCAAAGTTGGGCTTGTGTGCAGTCTAAATGAATTCTAGTACCCACTAAGGAATTAGAGTAATTCCTCGAATTGGAGGTAGAGGCTATCAATTCAAATAAAATAATGAGAAAAATCTTTTAATTAAAGTCCAAATCTTTAGATTTAATGAATCAATTACTAATTAGGTTATGATTTTTCTTTATGCAGATATGGCCACTTCTCTATCGCTCCGATCATTGTTAGACAATGATAAGTTGGTGGGACCTAACTTCGATAGCTAGTATCGAAAGTTGAAGATAGTCCTGGAGCATGAACGGATCCTATATGTAATAACGGATCCTGCACCTAAGGAGCCAACTGCCAATGCATGTGAAACAGTCAGAGATACTTACCAGAAGTGGCTCAATGACCGGACCATGGTGCGCTGTATCATGTTGGCTGCCATGAGCAACGAGTTCAGTCGCAGATTTGAGACGGCTCAGCCAAAGGATATGCTTCAAGTGTTGGAGGATGCCTTTGGCACACCCGATAACGTGGAGAGGTACAAGACTAGTTGTGCCATCTTCAACGCCAAAATACAGGATGGTGCCTCTATCACTGATCATGTATTGTACATGATCGAGCTGATGGAACGTTTGAGCAACCTCGGCTTTTCCTTGCATGAGCAGCTTGGGAAAGTTGCAATTCTGAACTCGCTACCCAAGTCTTATCTCCCATTCCTCACTCATTATAGAATGTCAAAGCCTGAAGTAAACTACCACGGGTTACTGAGGTTGCTTCAGAACTTTGAGAAGGATCACCAACTCCACAAGGAGTCGGTGAACTTAGTGAGAGGTTCATCTTTCGGTTCTTGACCCTTTAAGAAAAAGAAGAAAAATAAGAAGAAGAAAGTGAAGAAGGTGCAAGTTCAGGCTGGGACATCTGTGCAGCGCCAGACCAGAAAGATCAAGCCCGATAAGAGTCAAGCTGAATGCTTCTTTTGCAAAAAGTGGGGGCACTAGAAGAGAAACTGTCCTCAGTACATTGCCTCCCTGGATCCGAACAGGTAGAGAAAAAAGCAAGCTGTTGCTGGGCAAGGTATTTATATGATAACTCCTTGTAATTTCTTTATTTGTGATATAACTGACTGAGTATTGGATATCGGTAGCCCTTACCATAATTGCAATTTGTTGCAGGGGTTGCAGATCAGTAGGAGATTCGAGCAAGGCGAGAGGTTCCTAAACGTTGGAGATGGAAGACCAGTTCCAGTTCTAGCATTAAAAATCTTGAAACTTGTATTTGAGTCCCATAACATTGTTCTTAATGATTGTCATTTCTGTCTCAGTTTCTTTTTAAATGTTATTTCTGTAGTAGGCCTTCTAGCCAAAAATGATTATGAAATTTCAATAAAGAAACAAGTTTATAATATCATTATGAATTGTGTTACTATTTTTTATGGATATTTGAACAATGGTGTGTATATGTTATCACAACCTGTTAACGTAGTCTATTCTACTGGCAAGTATCCTAGATTAGATAGTATATCAGATATCTACTTATGGCACTGTAGGCTAGGTCATATAAACAAGAACAGGATAAACAGGTTGACTCAAGAGAGATTCCTCGAAGTCAGTTATTTTGAATCACTTCCAATCTGTGAGTCTTGTCTTCTTGATAAAATGATCAAGTCACCTTTTACTGGAAAAGGTGAGAGAGCTACTGAGCTCTTGGGCCTAGTACATACCGATGTATGCAGGTCCATGAGCATAAGTGCTAGAGGTGGATATTTCTACTTCATCACTTTCACAGATGATCTATTCAGATATGGATATGTCTATCTGATGAAACATAAGTCGGATTCATTTGAAATGTTCAAACGATTTCGAAGTGAAGTAGAAAAATAAACTGGAAAGAGTATTAAAACTCTTCGATCTGATTGAGGAGGAGAATACCTTTCTGGTGAGTCTCTCACATATCTAAGAGAGAATGGGATTCTCTCTCAATGGACTCCTCCAGGAACACCACAGCATAATGATATCTGAAAGGAGAAATCAGACTCTGTTAGACATGATCCGATCCATGATGGATTTTGCTAGCTTGTCGATATCCTTCTGGAGATATGCACTCGAATCGGCTTGTTATCTGTTAAATAGAATTTCAAGTAAGTCTGTAATTAAGACTCCATATGAGATATAGACAGGACATAAGCCGGTACTTTCACACCTTAGGATCTGGGGGTGCCCAGCCTATATCAAATGGTTAGTTACAGATAAACTCGGACCTAGATCTGACAAATGCACATTTATAGGGTACCCCAAAGAGACCAAAGGATATTTTTTCTATCATGCTGATGAACAAAAGGTATTCGTCAACCTTAAGACAATCTTTTTAGAAAAAGAGTTCCTTGGTGAAGGAATCGTTTCCTTTAAGGTTGAACTTGATGAAGTTCAACAGGTAGAAAGACCGACACCAATAGTTGAATCTGAGTCGGATTTGATTAGATCAGATCTGGAGCTCAATGTACCTGCACCATTAAGACGATCCGGTAGAGTACCGCATCAGCCGGATAGATACTACGATTTCTTGATCCGAAATGGTGATCCCATCGAACTCGATGAGAACGATGAGGATCCGATCACCTATATGGATGCAATGCAGAGACCTGATTTCGAAAAATAGCTTGAAGCCATGAAATTCGAAATGGAGTCCATGAAGTCAACGATGTATGGACTTTGGTTGACCCACCTGAAGGGGTTAAACCCATTAGGTGTAAATGGGTCTTCAAAAGGAAAAGGAGTGCAGACAGAAAGGTGGAGACCTATAAAATTTATTTGGTTGTCAAATGATATTGTCAACATTATGGTATTGACTATGATGAGACGTTCTCCCTTATGGCAATGCTCAAATCCATTCGGATAATACTTGCAATAGCTATCCATTTGGATTATGAGATCTGACAGATGGATGTAAAGATAGCTTTCCTGAATGGAGAGCTGACCGAAGAGGTGTATATGATACAACCTGAGGGGTTTACATCCACAGATGAGTCCAAGGTGTGCAAGCTTCAGAGATCTATTTATGGATTGAAGCAAGCTTCTCGAAATTGGAACATGTATTTTGATAAGGTGATCAAAACGTATGGCTTTGTTAAGAACAGAGAAAGAGCCCTGCATCTATAAATGGATAAATGGTCTAGTTATGGTATTTCTTGTCTTGTACGTGGATGACATTCTCTTAATCAAAAATAACATCTCCGCACTACAAGAAATAAAAGTTTGGTTGTCATCGCAGTTCTCTATGAAGGACTTGGGTGAAGCATCCTACATCCTAGGGATGAAGATCTATAAGGATAGATCTAAAAAGATGCTTGGGTTATCCCAGTCCACGTACATGACACTGTACTGAAGAGGTTCAGTATGGAGAATTTCAAGAAGGGCTATCTGTCGATAGGCCATGAAATTTTTCTCTAAGAAGGATTGTCCGATAACTCCTGAAGAGAGAGAGAGCATATGAGTAGAGTCTCATATGCTTCGATCGTGGGATCTATCATGTACGCCATGACATATACAAGGCCAGATGTGGCATACTCACTAGGAGTAGTGAGTAGATACCAATCTGATCTTGGAGAAAACCACTGAAAAGTGGTTAAAGCCATCCTTAAGTATTTGAAAAATACTAAGGACCAATAGTTGGTTTATGGCGAGTCAGATCTGAAACTTGTGGGGTTCACAGACTCCAGCTTTCAATCTGACCATGATGACAGCAGAAGCGTGTCGGATTATATTTTTACTCTGAATGGTGGAGCCATCTGCTGGAAGAGTTTCAAGCAGCATACTGTGGCAGACTCTGTTTGTGAGGCGAAGTACATCGCAGCATCGGATGCCACGAAGGAAGCTGTGTGGCTGAAGAAATTCATCATCGAGGTTGGAGTAGCACCCTTCCCCGATGGTCCGGTCCTGCTCTACTGCGACAGCACTGGTGCCATAGCTCAGGCGAAGGAACCCAAAGCACACCCGCGGACGAAGCACATTTTGCACCGCTTCCATCTGGTCTGGAAGATCGTGGATCGAGGTGATGTCAACCTTCAGAAGATCGACGGAAAGAAAAATCTGACCAATCCCTTCACTAAAGCCTTGGGAATAAAGGAGTTCGACAACCACAAGTCGAAGATGGGTATTAGATACAGTGCCGAGTGGCTTTAAGACAAGTGGAAGTTGTTGGAAAATATATCCTAAAAGCCAATCGTCAAGCTGTTGACGGTTGAGCAACCTTGTATTGCAATCGATTTATTAATAAATAAAATATATTTTTGATATTTTCATCATAAATTTTCATCTTCTAATGAACTTCATTATTGTGATGAAGTCCTTAGGACTATTTAGGTTCGATAAAGAGAAAATTTATCAATTAGTCCTGAAAACTATTCACGATCAAATGATAGGCTGTTAATAAGGATGACAGCTTCTATCGAGCATAGGTCGCTGTAGGCCATATGGGTTGGTTGTCCTCTTAACCAAGGAGTGTGAAGACACTGGTATGGCATACAGGTGAGATATAAGGGTACATCATCATTGAACATGACCAACTCCAGAGCATTCTGCTGTCGAGAAATCTCTGATGGGATATAGGTATAAGTGTCCCTTAGATCTGAGATCGTCTCAGTGACTTGCAAGCAACTCACTGTGCTTTGGTACTAGACTAACTGAATTTCTAATTCAGTGACGGAAGGCTTTTGGGTAGAGTCAAGTACTTGCGAAGTCAGAGTGTGATCAAGATGGGATTGACCACTCCAAGAGTTGGAGAAGAATGAGTCACTGTATTTCAATTTAGCAAAATCTTGGTCTAGATAATCCATCAGATAGATTTGATATTTTGAAATACAATGTGGACAACCTGATCAGAGTTGACAGTTGAATTCTGAGGTGTCCTATGAGTATTTTGGTCAAGGAGATGAAATATATGGAAACTATATTGATCGCTGTCGTGGACGGTCAAGAATAAAAACCAACTCAAACTATATAGATAGGGTGAGAAGGGATCGTTTCCATGGGGATCTAGGATGATTACCTCTTTTTTTTTAAGAAGAAACAAAAGAGATTTGATTGCAGAAGGATTAACCAAAAATAGAATAGTAAGAAATTCAAAAGTATAAATTAAATTATGAAAAAAAATAATTCAAAAAAATAACCTAAAAATTTTGAATCCACCATGCAAAGAGATTTATTTTCTTTTTTTTTATATTATAATATTTAATTCTTGTAATTAAGATATTAGCATAGCTTATCTATGAAGGGTCGGACTGTATCAGTAGATCACAGCTCATCCTATTGGAGTATAAACTATCTAAATTTAATTACAATATATAAGATTTAATCTAGCATATCACGATCTATCTCTCCAAAGCACGTACCGTATCTAGGGACCACGACACGTCAATAGAGGGTATAGGCTGTGTAGGTTGGATTAATATCTCAAAAAAAATAAAAAAATATGAAATAAAAGTATAATTTTATTACATAAAAATTAAATATAAAAAGAAAAAAATAAAAACTCATTTACAGGCTTCATCATATTCTTGGATTGAAAAGATTTAGCCTTGCATCAAGCTCTCTAGCTCCATAATCTCCCAATAATTGATCCTTAAAGCTTCTTGAATTTTTTCTCTATTTTTTCTTTACTTTTTCTCTAATTTTTTCTCCTTTCAAAGCTTATTCTTGAACCTCTTATTTATAGATGAATTTTTCATAATTTTTTGGTAGGAAAAAAAATCTTAAAACCCTTAGAAATCATATTAATCTCCTTAGAAATATTTCTGACCGTCAGATGGAGCTTGGACAGCTCAGATCTGATAAAAAATCAACCATTTTAATTCAAATCAAAGTCAGATCAAACCACAGCCATTTGATCATGCCTGGGATTGGTTTTGGGCCATTGGATCGCATAGAAGAGTCCTCTTATAAACCGACAACGAATAGCAGCCGTTGGATCTAAGTCGGATTGAATCTCAGCCGTTGGATCGCACCTAGGATCTTTCTCTCACTGTGAGCCATGCCTGTAGACCGTGTGAAGTTTTCTATGGATCGCACCCTATTTATGTGGACCAAGCGATCGATCCACCATGCACTGGAGGTAATATTTTTTATTTTTTAGGATATTTTAGCTCTATTTTTGCTCCGATTTTTATCTAAAAAATTAAAAAAAAATATGCATTAAATTTTTTAAAAATTTCTCATAATTTTGGTACTTAAATTACTCAATTAAATTAATATCTTATTTTTCATAAATATATCTAATTTCATATTTTTTTAAAAAATTACTTATTTTTTAAAAAAATTTAATAAATTCATGAAATTAAGTTTTTAAGAAGATATTAACATCATAAATTATCAAAAATATCAATAATAAATATAAAAATATATCACTTATCATACCCTCCAACTTGAACTTTGCTCGTTCTCGAGTAAAAAAAGAATTTAGATTTAAGTATCATTTAACTTAAAGTTTCAAATTTCACCAAATACTTTTTAAAAGGACTATTGATATTCAGTAGAGCGTGAGTAAGGTATGTCATTGGAGTATTAATACAAATCAATATGGGAGTAAAACTAAGAATATTAAATTTTTTAAATTTTTTTCTAAATTTTTTCTATCTTTATCTCTAAATCATTAACCTTCTTATGGATAAGTACATTGTTACTTCCGTCCTTCATTTATTGAACTTTTTTTTTTCTTCTTTTTAACGTTGTACTGCTATTGAGTGTCTTAACTCCTTAAGCTGTCTGTTTGACCCATGTAGCAAGTTTTCAGCCAATGACCCCCAAACCAGATGGCTTTAGGGCACTAGATTAGAATACCCCTCGGATCTACTTGTTCGAATCAAACAGGCTGCGAGTTAAAACTAACTTTACAATAAAGCTTCTTTGCCTTTCATACCTTTTGATGTGAAACTCAATGTTGCTTAGGCAAAGAGGCCCGATTACTCAGCATGAAGTACTTGAAAATCTTTTTTTTTTTTGAATATATGAAGAAATGTATAGTTCTCCTACACAAGTCCATAAGAAGTAAACTCTTCTTTGATGCTGGTAGAAAAATTTAGAAATACTCAAAGAAAATTATTTAAATTCTAAACTTAACTCCTTATTGAGTTTTCTTAATACTTGATCCCTCGATATCTCACAAACTCTCTAGTCTGTACATCAATTTTCTTTTAAAAATACTTGGTTTAACTCAATTCTTAAATATAATCTGATGCTTAAATGCTAAATACTAACTTACTTGAGGACTTTAAAAATTTAAAAATTTTTATTATCCCCCCAACTTAATCGATATTATCCTCAATAGAGTAGAAAAAATAAAGGATGCATAAAAAAAGAAAGAAAAAAGAGAGATGTCACCAGATCCAGAAGCTTTTTTCAAAATTGGTACTTCCCCTATCTTAGCCAATATTGCCTTCAAATCTCTACAAAGCAAGCCTTGATTAACCTGAACATAATGCAAAAGAAAGTAAAAGTAAAAACTGAAAACTGGGTTACCTCTCAGAAAGTGCTAAGTTTAAAGTCTTCAACCAGATCAGGTTATTGACAGGCTCTTCCATACAAAGTGATCCTTTATTCCTAAAAAAAATGAAGATCATTTAGAAAAAAAAATTTGGGTTGCCTTCCAAAAAGTGGTAAGTTTAATGTCTTCAGTCAGATGCTAAAAAAGTATCTATCCTCTTCCTGTCCAAATCTTAACATGAGTCTGTAATTCGCTACGTAATTCAGGCTCTTCCTCAAGGTATTTTTTACTTGGGACCATTATATGACTCATGCTTCTGATAACTAACAATTCTTCCTTTATAATTAGATCTAGGTATAACTTAAGTACTAGTCAGGATTTTAAGAGATCTAGATCTATATACTCGATGTGCTGAGGGAGTGTTTCTGGATCTTTTATTGTTGCCTCTTTCATTTTAAGCAGAGGTTCAACCAATGTCATGAGGGGTTCAACAATTAATTTTGGATTTTGAGTATAATTATCACTAGGTGTAGATACCTCATTATTATCAACTTTGGATATCTCCTTCAGTTCCTCAGACCTGAATGTTCTCAACTGATTGAACTGGCCTTTAAGTTCTAGACCATTCTGAGCTCTAAGGTCATCCTCTAGTTGACTTGATAATCTACTTTCTTCTAGTTTACTAACCGTTATAGTTGATTGGCCCAATTATTTAAATAACTGGTTAGTAGTTTGCATAAAATTATTGAGAGTATTTTTAATGTTTGAGATTGATTGTGCTAAGATATCTAGACTCTTTTCTAATGTGTTGACTCCTTCCTCAGGATCTAAACCTGATTGATCATTCAGTGTTTGGTTGGGCCATAGATAGGGTTGATAAAAATTATGGGCTCCTAATGTTGTATCTTGTGATCATATAAAATTGAGATGACTTTCCGACCCTGGGTTATAGATTGGTGCATAAAGTTCATTTATGTAGCTTTTATTGAATGCACTCTCCTATATGAGCTCAGTTTGGGTTGGATTCATCAAATAAGGACACTCCTCCACAACATGATCTGATTCATCACATCCAATGCACAAGGGTGCTAGCACTTGATTAAATTGGATATGTCTTTTGAATTTTAAGGCTTCAATTCTATTGGTCAAAGTTGCAACTCTAGTGTCTTCAAACTCTCTTGAATAAAGGTACGTATTTTTAATTTCTGTGAATGTAGGATGCATGTTAATCATTTGAGAACCAATTATAAAATTGTTAGTTGAAAATCTAATTCTAGACGGTTAAACAGAGCTAATCGAATAACATAAGTCCAGCAGGGTTCTAGATTGTCTATTATAATCCATTTCTTCCTCAGCGATCTTATAGACTTGTAGGCTTTAGACTGTGTCTGGCAATTATCGTTTTGTTTCAGTAATTTTTTTTTTAATTTTTTAATTATTTTTTTTAAATTTTAATATATGAGAGAAAAAGAAGAAAAGAAGAAGAGTTCTAGAGATGAGAGTCCTAAGGAGTCCTAAATCTAGAGACGATAGAGAAGAGTATTTTAATTAGGGTTAATATTTGTAGGTTAGTAGTCACGTTATACAATCAATCCTAGCTAAGGGTAACCCTAGATCTAGACAGCTCCTAACCATTAAGGTCGCCTTTGAGCACTCCAGATAAAAGACTAGCCACTCAACTGGTCAGGTAAGCGAACAGAACCAATTAAATAACCACCTTCCTTCAGGACGTAATCCTTGAACTACTTTCCTAGACACCAGTCAAACTGACTAACCCTAACCCGATCTTACTCTTAGGATCCTTTATCCTATTAAGCTCGAAAGTCCTTAGGGGCCAATGTCTAATTGATTTTAAGTTAAGGTTTAGGTCAATGTAATATGCAGGATGGTCGTTTGTGGGCCAAAAAAGGATGATGAAATTTTTATCTTATCTTGTTTAGGATTTGTATCCTTAAGATGTTTTATGGACTTATGTAATGCAAGAAGAAAAGATGACCAGGTTTGATAGTTAGTCAAGAGTAAATTGATTTATTTTACTTTTTAGGTTTTGTGATTAGGTATCTAATTTCTTAAGTAGATTATGAAGTGTCAATGTAGAGTTTTTTTTTTTTGAAAGAAAGTAAATTTGACTAAGGAACTAGGTAAGTTAGAAAGAAACTAAGAAAGAAAAAAAAATTTTAAAAAATAATCGTGCCTAGATCTCCGGCAACGACGTCAAAATTTGATCGCTGTCATAGGCGGTCAAGAATAAAAACCAACTCAAACTATATAGATAGAGTGAGTAGGAATTGTTTCCACGGAGATCTAGGACGATTACCTCTTTTTTTTTAAGAAGAAATAAAAGAGAATTGATTGCAGAAGGATTAACAAGAAATAGAATAGCAAGAAATTCAAAAGTAAAAATTAAATTATAAAAAAAAATAATCCAAAAAAATAATCCAAAAATTTTGAATCCACCATGCAAAGAGATTTATTTTTTTTCTTTTTTATATTATAATATTTAATTCTTGTAATTAAGATATTAGCATAGCTTATCTATAAGGGGTACGGACTATATCAGTAGATCACAACTCATTCTGTTGGAGTATAAACTATCTAAATTTAATTATAAGATATAAGATTTAATCTAGCATACCACGATCTATCTCTCCAAAGTACGTACCATATCCAGGGATCACGGCACGTCAATAGAGGGTATAGGCTGTGTAGACTGAATTAATACCTCAAAAAAAATAAAAAGATATGAAATAAAAGTATAATTTTATTTTATAAAAATTAAATACAAAAAAAAACCCATTTACAAGCTTTATCATATTCCTGGATTGAAGAGATTTAGCCTTGCATCAAGCTCTCTAGCTCCATAATATCCCAATAATTGATCCCTAAAGTTCTTTGAATCTTTTCTCTATTTTTTTCTTACTTTTTCTCTAATATTTTCTCCTCCCAAAGTTTATTCTCGGACCTTCTATTTATAAATAAAATTTTTATAATTTTTTGATAGGAAAAGGAGTCCTAAAATCCTTAGAAATCATATTAATCTCCTTAAGAATATTCTTGACCATCAGATGGAGCTTGGACAGCTCAGATCTGATCAAAAATCAACCGTTTTAATTCAAATCAAAGTCGAATCAAACCACAGCCATTCGATCATGTCTAGGATTGGTTTTGGGCCGTTGGATCATGCAGAAGAGTCCTCTTATAAATCGACAATGAATAGCAGCCGTTGGATCTAAGTCGGATAGAATCTCAGCCATTGGATCGTGCACAAATCTTTCTCTCGCTATGAGCTGCGCCTGTGGATCGCGTGAAATTTCTTATGGATCATGCCCTATTTCTGTGGATCGAGCGATCGATCCATCGTGCATCGGAGATAATATTTTTTATTTTTTAGGATATTTTAGCTCTATTTTTGCACCAATTTTTATCTGAAAAATTAAAAAAAATATGCATTAATTTTTTTAAAAATTTTTCATCATTTTGGTACTTAAATTGCTTAATTAGATTAACATCTTATTTTTCATAAATATATCTAATTTCATATTTTTTTCTAAAATTATTTATTTTTCAAAAAAATTTAATAAATTTATGAAATTAGATTTTTAAGAAGATGCTAACACCATAAATTACTAAAAATATCTATAATAAATATAAAAATATATCACTTATCATATATCAGCATAGGTTCTAAAAATATTGTTCTACACATTCGATCTATCCGATCGTCGGGTACCATTGCTAGATGGTCACTTTGATTGGTTCAAAAATTTATTTCTGTACTATCAACTTAGGTTCGGACCTATGAGGTCACATACATTAGAGTTCATAATCCGATCGGATGGTTGATCAACGATTAAGAATCGTTCTAGGGTTAAACGATCAATATGATTGACATTTAACCTAGTGCAAGTGTTGCAAGAGGATCGATTAGCAATTCGATTGCTAATTGACTTAATTTGATTAAGCCAATGGGCTGAGATTAAGTCTAATTGAATATGATTTAATTAGATTTAGTTTGAGTTTGATTGGATCAAGTCCAATTGATTTATTGGATAAGCCAAATGCAAGAGAAAAACTAGTCTTAGTTCAATTAGGACTTGGATCAACCTAATTTCTAATTCGATTAGAAAATTAAATCAAATTTAAATCTAATTTAATCTAATTAAATTAAATTTTTAATTAGATTAAGATCTATTTTAATTAGATTGATTTAGTTTTGATTTGACTTGGTTTGAGAAATCAGATTGGAACAAGACATAGATTGAATCCTAGTAAGACTAGGATTCCACCTTGCGCCAATTTAGCCCCCACGCCCACTCTCTCTTATCCCACGCCCACTCTCTCTTATTTTGTGTGATAAAACTTCTCTCCCAGATCTTCACACACATCCAAAACTTTCCTCTCTTTCTCTCTTACACGAAAAGTGGTTGTGGATCAAGTCAAAGTAGGAATTAGTTTTGATTTCAAATTCTATGAGATAGAGTTTTAGGAAACCAAAACTCTTTCCTTATAGCACTGATTTTATCTAGATTTTTTTTGAGATTTTCATGACTTTTATGGCACATAATATGAGCCCTTTGTTAGTGGTCCACACACAAAAAGAAAGAGGGGGCACCCAAGAGTTGGACGCCCCTTGTCTTGTCATGTTTGGATAATCCTTGACTAGATATTTGACCTAGACAAGGACTCTATCATATCTCTCTATTTAAAATAAATTTCTTTATGAAATTTTTGTGAAAAATAGAGAAAAGAGAGACCTTTAGGGCATGCAAAAATCAAGGAGAAAGAAGGTTCAGGCATGGAGATACAATAGACACAAGACTAAATATCTAGGTGAGAGCAAAGAGAAGAAGAAGAGGATCTTCTTCTAGGGTTGCTGTGTTCACCTCTTTCCTTCCTCCATCTTGAGTTTTTTGAGAGTATCTCAGATCTAAAACTCCTTCTCCTACTTATCATCTTTGGAAGAGTCCTAATCAAGAAGAAGGAGGTATCTGATCGACCATCGAAGAAGGATCAGCACAGTACTAGCATACTGTGCTGATTTTCTGGACCAAGACTTCTGATCGTGATTCGTAGGCTCGTGTGGATGACTCTTAAAGGCTGAACGCATGTGCGGCTCACAACATCATCCTCAAGCCTGGATCAGCAAAGTTAGAACATCTAACTTGCAAGATAATAGATCTAATCTATTATATTTTTCATACATTAGATGTAGTATAGAAACATGTTGATATGATCAACATGTAGTTCTTACTCTTTATATTTTAATTTCTGATTTAATACCATGTAATAATCATATAATAGGATCTTAGATCTAAAAATTTTCTGATTTTATAAGATAAATTTTAATTTATTTTAGTCTTCTGCTGTCTGATCTTGAAAAAATTTCAAGATCTAACCCTGAAACCCTAGATCTGGTTCCTTCAAGACATGGGGAGAGGGCCACTGAGTTACTTGCCCTGGTACACACTGACGTGTGTGGGCCATTTGATATGCAGGCTAGGAGTGGTTATACCTATTTCATTATCTTTGTCGATGATCTATCTAGGTACGGATATGTATATCTGATGAAACACAAGTCTGAGGTCTTTGAAAAGTTCAAAAAATTCAGACATAAAGTAGAAAAGCAAACAGACAAACCCATTAAGGTTCTTCGATCTGATCGAGGAGGTGAATATCTTAGTCAAAAATTTCAGAGTTATCTTAAGGACAACAATATAGTCTCTCAATGGACGTCTCCCGAAACGTCTCAGCTCAACGGAGTATCCGAAAGGAGAAACAGAATCCTATTAGATATGGTCAAGTCCATGATGAGCTTCACTGATCTACCCTTATATTTTTGAGGACATACCTTATTAACTGTCATTCACTTGTTGAATCGGATTTCATCAAAGTCTGTTCCTACCACACCGTATGAGATATGATTCGGTAAGAAGTCGAGTCTGGATTATCTTAAGACTTGGGGATGTCCGGTCTATGTCAAGAGACAGATGGTGGATAAGTTAGAGGATAGATCTATTATAGCTTACTTTATAGGGTATCCAAAAAAATCTTTAGGATACTACTTCTACTTTTCACAAGACCATAATGTGATTATGAGTTGAAGCGTCGTATTTCTAGAAAAATAGTTTGTCCAAGATGGCGACAGTAGAAGGTTAGTGAAACTCAAAAAGAAAGTCTCTGAAGAGTCAAGAGCTATAGATCCTCAGAAATCTATTGTCCATGAGCCAGTAGTTGATGTTTCTCTACCACCTAGTAGATCTAGCAGGTCTCTCGACCTCCTGAAAGGTACTTGGATATGCTTACAAAAGATAGGGGTCATGGTGATGATCCTATCGCCTTTGACGAGATGATGTCTGACATTGATTCTGAGAAATAGTTAGATACTATGAAGTCAAAAATTGACTCGATGTACTCAAACCAAATCTGGATCTTAGTGGATCCATCTGAAGGTATTATACCTATGGGGTGTAAATGGATCTACAAAAGAAAAATAGATGCCGATGGTAAGATAGAGACCTATAAAGCTAGGCTTATGGCTAAAGATTATAGTCAGCTCGAGGGCATTGACTATCAGAAAATCTTCTCGTCCGTAGTCATACTGAAATCTATCCACACTCTGCTTGCTGTTGTAGCTTACTATGATTATAAAATCTGGTAGATGGATGTGAAAACTGCTTTCCTAAATAGATATCTTGAGGAAGATATCTATATGGGGTAGCCTATGGATTTCACGGTCGATGATGGTGATCATAGAGTCTGCAAGCTGCAAAGGTCCATCTATGGATTAAAGCAAGCTTCTCGGAGTTGGAACCATCATTTTGATGAGGCAATCAAATCATTTGATTTCATCAAAAATGAAGAGAAACCTTATGCATACAAGAGGGTCAGTGGGAGTGCGATCACCTTTCTCGTATTATATGTGGATGATATTCTCCTTATTGAAAATGATATTCTCCTGCTGACCATGATTAAAAGATGGTTGTCCAAAGAATTCTCTATGAAAGATCTAGAGGAAGCATCCTATATTCTCGAAATAAAGGTCCATAGGGATAGACCTAAACGGATGCTTGGTCTGTCACAAAAGTTGTACATAGAGAAGGTGCTGAAGAGGTTCAGCATGAAAAACTCCAAGAGAGATCTCTTACCTCTTAGGCATGGTATTAATCTTTCTAAGATAATGTGTCCGACCACATCTGAGGAGGTGCAGCGCATGAGTAGGATTCCTTATGCCTCAGTCATAGGGAGCCTCATGTATGACATACTATGTACTCGATCTGATATTGCTCTTGCTGTGAGTATCACGAGCAGGTATCAGTCGAATCCAGACGAGGAGTATTGGATAGCTGTGAAGAACATCCTTAAGTACTTAAGAAGGACTATGAATTTGTTCTTGATCTTTGAAGGTGATTCTAAGTTGCGAGTCACGGGGTACACTAACTCAGAATTCATATTTGATCATGATGATAGAAAATCTATGTCAGAATATGTGTTTGTTTGCAATGATGGTGCGGTTAGCTGGAAGAGTTTCAAGCAACTCATCATAGCGGATTCGACCACCGAGGCTGAGTATGTCGCTGCTTCGGATGCTACAAAGGAAGGCTTCTGGTTTAAGAAGTTTATCGTGAAACTTAGAGTTATGACATCGGATGTTATACCACTCTACCGCGATAATAATGGAGCCATAGTACTTGCTAAGGAGCCGAGATTTCATCAACAATCGAAGCACATCGAGCGGCGATATCACATCATACGCGACTATCTCGAAAAATATATATCAAAGTGCGAAGAGTAAACTCCGTAGCTAACATGACAGACCTGCTAACTAAACAGTTGAACCAATAAAAAATGGAAGCCCACCTTGAGAAGATGGGACTTAGATTTGTGACCAATTGACTTTAGTCTAAGTGAGAGATTGTTAGATGTATGTCCTAGAAGCCAATATAGCTGACATATTATAATAAATCTAGGATATAATTTTATACTTAATATATTAATTTGATCAATAAAAAGATAAATTTATTTCTCATTCAAGTATGATGTGTCCTTGAATCGTCCATAAAATTAATTTCAATACATATTCTCAAGGTATTGAAAATTAGAGACATGTATTTAATTCTTAAATACTTTTGATCATAAGATTATCATGAGGATGGTGATAGATCCGGATAGACTGACGGACAAATCACTTTCTTTGAGATAGATGAGTCTCTGATCTACTATGTAGAGACACAGGACGACGAGTATAGATAGTTGTTAGAGAATAACTAGTATTGAGCGTGACCATACGAGAGATCACTTGAATTTCTATTCGATCGTCAGTGATTGTCTCGATGCTGTAGTTGTGTGACCGGTCCTTTGACTTGAGATGATACTGCTACTCGCAATGAGACTGCTGGAGTTTGACTGACACATAAACATGGATCTCAATGAGTCCTTGTAGTGGATATTGGCGACAGTTGGTCTACTGTAGGGGTAGGATGCGCATCAAGATAGGATCTATCGATCTTGATAGAGAAGAGTAGTCCTATGAGATTTGAGAGACTAAGTTCTAGAGTCTGTGGCCACAGTAGGTGATTGATGGAAAGAAATTTTCATAGAAGTCACAATTGGAGTTGAGCTAATCAAATCTATCATATGACTGATACTGAAGTTTTATGATTTATCTATGACCTGCCATCTAATCGGGACTCACGATAGAGGGACTGAATCACACGTTAAGTATACCTAGAGATTCATTTCAGTTTTACTAGGTTGCCACTACATACTGTTAGGTGTCACTGGTGGATTGTGAGAGCTCACTAGGATTGTTTTGGATCGACAATCCTTACTGAGTTAGAGTGAAATTATTTTGACCTATTGAAAAGAGTTTTAATGATACTTTGATAGAGATCATTGTATGTCTTACTACCAGATAGAATTGAATCTATAGGGTCATACAACAAAGAGATTAGGTCTGGAATAAGCAATTGAGCTTATGAAGTATCAATTGGGTTTAGAAAATTCATTGGGTTCATGATAACCTTGCTAGTACATGGTTGGATCCAATTTCTCTTTCCATTGAGACTACTTATTTGATAAGATAATTCTAACTTAATTACCTGCTAATAACCTAAATGAATAAGATTCATGAGACTCCAATTGTTGGATGTCCAAAGTTATGGATCACATAAATTAAGGGTGCAAATCTCTAATTAATTTTTTTGATAGTTATTCTTGGGTGCCACCTTGATTTGATCAAGTTGCGCATGTCCATTTATAAGAGGGCCTTTAGTTCTCCTATAGGGCATCTCTTGGGTGTATTTTGGAGTATCTAATTATGGATGCAAGGACTCTAATTGTTGGCGCCTAAAGGATCTCCTAAAGTAAGTTGGATAACTTAAGTTAATAGAAAATCCAATGCAAGTAAGACTTGTATTATGAAATTGAATAGGATTCAATCCTTATGCCTATTTAAAGGGACCATCCCTAAGGTCCCTAGATCATCCAAACCAGCAACCCCCACGCATATAGAAGGTCTCCACGCCCTCTCTTCCTCCCCCTTTCTCATCTCTCTTGGGCATTCTACACACCCATTCTCTTGGGATGCACGTCCTAAGGTGTTTCATGCCCAAGGCTATTGGGTGCCTCTTCCTTACTAGTTTCTAGCATCTGGTAGCAGCACATAGCAAGAAGAAACTCTAGAGAGGAGAAGAAGGAGAAGATCAAAGAAAGAGATCAAGTGTTAATCGTGATTCAGGCTTCATTCAGATTCAGTAGGCTGAATTTTTGAAAAAAAAATTCAGATTATAGAGGACTGTTCTAAACTGATCCTAAGTAGATACTTGTACAGGCCAGATACTTGTGCGGCTAAGAGAGAACCTCTTCTCTTTCAAATCTAGATTTGAAGAAAAAGATTGCAAAATGGGTATGTGATTTGATCACAATCTGAATTTCAGCATACATTAATTTCAGCATATGAAATAGATCCATATGGTTTTATATTTTCATGTATGTATAATTCAGATTAAAAATATTTTAACCTTATTTTTCACTGTGGTGTTTAGAAAATAAAATTTTGAAACATATATTCATGCACCAAACTCCGAATTCCAACACTGCAAGAGCAGCATGGGAATCTTAGTGGTCAGGGGTATCAAGGGGACCAATGGCAGCATCAAATTGAAGGTACTCCACAGTGAGACAACAGGCTCTCTCTAGCAGCCTATGCATAGAAACCATCCCACCATCGAAGACAATGCAGTTCCTAGAAAGTCAGATCTGATAAGCCATATAAATCATCTGACCACGGTAGAAGTGCTCCCCCTCTGTCACACTCTAATGGATCGTGCTTAGGAGGACTTTATCCATGGGCCACTACACGACTTCCAGAGGTAGATACCAGTCTATCTCTAAATCAGCCTCATCCACGAATAATGCAAGATGGCATGCTCGATCGACTCCTCCTTGAGCCCGCACACCGGACAAGAGATTGGAATGTCCATGCCCCTCTCTCTGAGAAGAGTGCACGTCGGTAGTCGATCCCAAGCAAGCTTCCAAAGGAAGAGCCTCACTCTGGGATGGGCAGCCACTCTCCAAATTCAGGCTACCTCAATCCTCCTACCTGCCATCGATCTGCATATTTGGATTAGGTCATGCAAAGGGATCTTCGGGCAGCAAGACCGACCCCAAACCCTCACATCCCCATAGGGATGAATTGAAATCGGAGTGGCAAAAATTCAGTCAGCAAGCGAACCTCCAAATAGGTGGTTGACCTCCTGGACTCGTCAACTCCTGCCATCCTCAGTCATCAGGTCACAAACTCATCCCTGAGCAGCCACCTCGCTGCTAACAAAGGTCAGCCAATAGAAAAAAGGCAGTCTTGAGATCCAAACATCAAAAGTCACATCAATCAAATGGCAATTTTCAATCAACCAACTGACCTCATCCATCACACTAAGCCCTCGAGCACAGATCTCCCTTTAGATGAAGGAACAACCATGAGCTGCCTGGATCGGGAACCCTTGGCTCCACTCCCCGTATTGGGCTCTCATGATCCTGTACCAAAGACAATCTGGCTGAATAAGAAATCTGACAGCATGTTTGACGATCAAAGTCTTCCTCCTGACTATAAGGGACTGGATCGCTAGACCACTATCCTTTACAGGCTGGCAAACCACCTCCCAGACCATAAGATGAATCCCATGATGGTCGTGACCAGAGCCCCAGAGAAAGTTTTGAAATTGCTACTCCAGCTCTCTGAGGTAAGAAATTAGAACAATCGTGTTTGCTAAGAGATATATTAGGAGAGAGCCCAATACTGACCTCACAAGCATCATCCTATCCATCAAAGAGAGGATAATAGCTTGGCATCCCTCAAGGCACTCCTGGATCTGCTACTCCATGGGTTTGAACTTGGCTCTTCGGAGATGCCTCTCTATGATCGAAATATCTAAATAGGTTAGCATCCCAGTTTGCTCCTAGATCCCAAGCCTCATCCGAACCACCTGTTTCACCTAGATTCTCATCTGGAGGCTGAAGATGATCGAAGACTTCTGAAAGTTCATCATCTGGTCAGATGATCGACAATATACCTCAATCATGGAGGCAAAATACTCTACATTTCGAATCGAGATCCGACCGATAAGGAGGCAATTATCTGCAAAAAGAAGGTGCGAGAGCGGTTGGGCATTAGGGACAGGCCGATAGGGCTCCAGCATTAACCTCTGAACAGCTACCCTCAACGTCCGGGACAAAGTGGTAGCGCACAAAATGAATAAGTAGGGGGATAGAGGGCAATCTTGGCGAAGTCCAACAGAAGAGTGGAAGAATTCCGTCGAGGTGCCATTGATCAAGATGGCAAAGCTCGAAGACTCCATGCAATCCATGATCCACCCATCCACCACTCTGAAAAGTCCAGCTCCTAAAGAGTCTGTCGGAGAAAGAGCCAGCCCATCCGATCGTACGCTCGCTTCATATCCAAGTTGATCGCCATCAGGCTGCGATGACTGGGGGTATGCTGGAGGTCATGCACAAACTCCTATGCCAACATAACATTATTGATGATGGACCGTCCACCAATAAAGGCATCCTACTCCAAACTGATTAAATGAGGCATAATCGGCTTCAGATGGCTGATCAAGATTCTAACACACATCTTGGGATTAGAGTAGTCAGAGTCTTCTTTCACCCACTGGAATGCCCTTGCACTCAAAAAACCAGTTGAATCGCCTCCACCACCTCTTTACAAACAATCGGCCAGTACTTGTGAAAGAAAAGTGAAAAAAATTCATCGGACCTTTGGGTCTTATCCTTTCCAAGAGACCAGAGGGCCCCACTCACCTCTTCGACCGACACCGGATGAATCGGGATAGAATTCTCCTACTCGAAGATGCAAGTCACCGGCTAGGCCCCTTGGATGGGGCAGTCCTCCCCCAAAGGTGCCATCCAGTGATCCCTAAAAAACTAAAGGAGCTGCCCACAGATCCCCTCATAATCATCCACAGCCCTGCCATTGCTGTCTCGCAGTTACCTAATACAGTTGGAGTTCTCTCTTTCTTTGAGAAATTAGTCTTTGCATCACGGTGGTTGAAAATTTATGAGTTTATTTATCACTTATTCATCATTTAACAAGAAAAATAGCTACAAATAAAAAACTACTAACATTATTATGTGCTTAAATCATCGTTCACTTTCAAAGCTAAGATAAAAGTTTAAGTTTGAAAATATCATTTTATTCAAGTAAATTATCCAAATAGTACATAGCAAGTATAGTGATTATTATTTATTATATAATATTCTTATAATTAAATAATTCTTGGATGGACTTATTCTACGTTCCATATAGTTGGCACAATCAATGAGAAGCAGCCAACTCAGCATCTAATCCATGAGTCATACTTTCTTAACTCTAGTTAGATTTCTATCTGATTAGAAAAATATAATTAAAAAAATTCTAATTTTTATTTATAAAAAAAAAATCTTCCCTCTCTATATTTCCTCCTTCCCACATCCAAACAATTTTTTGAAAATTAGATCTGACAATCAGATGTGAAAATCGTTGCTTAGATATGAGGAGGGAAAGAAAAATTAAGTTATGTAAAAATTAGATTTAAAGGGGTGTTGTGGAAGGAGGAAACATGGTGAGAATTGGGATATCTAAAAATCAAATCTTAAAATAGAAGAAAAAAATAAAAAAAAAAGAAAACAACAATCAAATAGAGAGAAAAAGAAAGTCTTATAGATATCAAGAGGATCCTTAGAAAATGGAGTCAACACCAGAGGAGGCTAGGGAGGAGAAGGGTAGGACTTAGATGGAGAGTTTATTCTTCCTTGGATGTATGAAGGAAATATAGAAGAAGAAAATGTTGGGATGGAAGGGATCTTTTTTGATAAATAGAAAATGAGAATTTTTTTCAATTATCTTCCTAATCATATAGAAATCTAACTAGAATTAAGGAAGAGTAGGATTCATGGATTAGATGTTGAGTTGATGGCTTCTCTTTAGCTATGTCTACCATATAGACTATAGAATAAGCCTATCCAAGAATTTTTCGAGATGAAAAGGATAGTAGAAGATATGTTAAGAAAAAAAATATATTAGAAGAAAGATTCATATAACTTTTAGATAAGTAAGGGTTCCTAGTTTATGATAACAATGAACAAGTTGAAACTACTCCTAGCAGTTGGAATGTCCCTCCTAGTTCAATAAAATAACACTTTTGAGATCAAAGAATATTTTTTATTGACTCCATCTGTCAC
Source organism: Elaeis guineensis (assembly GCF_000442705.2). NCBI lineage: Eukaryota > Viridiplantae > Streptophyta > Magnoliopsida > Arecales > Arecaceae > Elaeis > Elaeis guineensis. The sequence continues at coordinate 163,726,480 of NC_025993.2, read as the reverse complement.
TTTCTATACAAGACATATCCTTTCACATATCATGAAAGTATATTATCTCAATCTCTTTTGGTCATGCATGCCCTAACTCCCGATTCTTTTCGATTTTTTCTCGATAAGATAAGATCTCATCTGATTTTAGAATTTAAAAAAAAAAATATCAAAGAAAAGTTTTGCACATATACCCTACAAAAATTACCAAATGATAAATGTGCCCTTAGAAATTGCAATTTACATATTTATCTCTAGATTAGGTTAGTTTTACACATATTTACCCTTGTCAATGCTTTTGGACTCAATTTAACATCGCTTATGATGGGCTAGAAAGTGTTTCTTGGAGGGGTAGAAGCTCTTTTATGACTTAGAGATATCCGATAAAAATTTTAAAATAACTTTCTAACTCCTTCAAAACTATAAAAAAAGAAAAAATTTATCTGTAAGTCCCTCGATTGATCTGGACTTATTTTCTAATCCCTGGGCCACACAAGTGGAATAAAATCTCTCTGGACTGCATAGGAAGTTGTTTTTAGGTCCTTGCCATTCGAGAACATATCTGCTACCCTTTAAGTGCAGAAAAAATGACAAAATACCCTTGGATGGTTTTAGAGGGAAGGGATAATTCATAAATTTTATTGTTTTGATTTATTTACAAATGCTGCCCCTCCTTTTAAATTTCTCAGCCCAAACCCCAATCCCATGCCCGTGGCATTTTTTTCTTATCCCCAACCCCAATCTCTTACACACAGCCCTAATCCCTCACCCCCAACCTCACAAAATCTAAAACCTCGAATTTCATTGGCACGATCTCACAACAAGGAGGGCCAAGCGGGGCTTATTCTTTACCGCATCAACACTTTCAAGGTTTTTCATAGATTTGAATGGGTTTTAGATGTTAGATTTTTTTCTAAATCGGTAACTCTCCCTTTAGGCTTTTGGTTATTGTGTTTTAAACCTAGATTATATGCTTAGTATGTTTGGGATTGTATGCATATGGCTATCAATTTATTATTTTGGTTATATGATGCACAGGAATTGTAATCGATTACATGGAAAAAAACATCAAATTTAACTTCCTTCATACTATTAATTATTATTACATATGTAACTTTTCAAAAGAACTGCATTAGAAGGGTATGATCTGAGAATATGCCCTTATGAGTCCTTTGCTTTCAATATGCTCTTGCTATTCTTTTGTTTTCTAATGTAACAAAAAAAGTAGAGTATGTAACCGAAAGTTGGATTTGCAAACAAAAATATGGTATGTGTAACCATTAAGATAAACTACATAACAAAAATATTTAACTGTGTACCCATTTGTTACCATTATGTTTTGGATATTATTGCATGTTCTAAATATAACAAACACTTTATTCTGTTGTTTGATGTGTTTATCTTGTGGCAGGATATGGCTGTATCTACTCGAAGTAGTGCATGAAAAAGGGGTGCGAAGGAAAAAAGAGATAAAAGCAAAGAGGTAATGTATTTGATCGAAATATAACAAATAAGTTTTAACTACGTAACCATTTGTAATCATTATATTTTGAAGATGAACATAAAATATTCAAAATAGGTGGCATTTCAAGTGTGCATGGTCCTGCAAATGAAATGAAAATAAACTTTGATGTCCATAGCATAACAACTAATTTAAAATCATACTTATGTTTCTAACTTCTGTATGTTTCTAGATTTTTGTCTTATATAGCCTATATAGGCAACCACATATTTCTTGTTGAGCTGCATATTCAATATGAGAGTTATATAGGTTGTTGATTTAGTTACATAAGTCTTTACTTGGTTACACATCTATTGATTATAGTCACCTATATTTATACTTTGGTTACAAAAGTCACTTGTTAAGTTATATGTATTTTAACATTGGTTACATAGAGTCTTGATTACATATACTTCTTAAGTGTTTACTTTTAAATTAACTTTGATTACATAATTGATATTATCTCTCTGCAGATTTGATGAGTTTTTATATTTAATATTTTTACTTTATGTAGGTTATAAAAAAATTAGTGACAAAAGAGAGAGATATTAAAAGGAGGAGACTTGCTAAGCATTCCTTACAAGAGTTAAGAGGGGAGGAGGAGAGGCAGGAGTTGAGAGGGGAGAAGGAGTGGAAGAGAGAGAAGTGGAGGAGAGAGGTGAGGGCAGTAAGGAGGGAAGCGAGAGAAGTGATAAAAGTACTCTAATTAATTATCGCTATTATATTACGTCATATCACCTGTTCATGTTGAAAATTAAAGAAAATGAGGCAAGATCACTGGAGCTGCATGGGCATGACTCCATTTCATACGTTCCTTGATGTACCCTCTATTAAATGAAAAAAAATAGTTATTGATGATCTAGTTGTAGCCTATGATACAGATTCTGATTATTTTCGGATAGGCAGTCACTTGTTAAGATGGAGTACGACGGATGTTGGTTTGATTTTGGATCTCCCAATATATGGTGCTTGTGTCAGTTTTCAAGTGGGTGCTTGGAGAAAGAGTACTATAATTAGAAAGTATTTTGATCAGAGGATACATAGTGATGGGATATTTAAGCAAAAAAGATTGGAAGGCCTTACACTATCCTTGGTAGAGAGAGAAGGGATGGAGAACTTTGAAAATTTTATCCGCCTTATGTGTTTATATATCATAGGGATATTTTTATTCACAATAAATAACATGCAAGTTACTAAATAGATTTTTAGGTATATATTCTAATTATTCTAATTTTGATGTATTTGAAAACTTAGAAAGCAAGTTCGTGATCTATTATTCAATCAGATGTTGGAAGATGATGTAAGTTGATCTATCAAAATCATTTAGGATAAAAATAATTGATGAACATTTTTAAATACTTTGAAATATTATGTAGGTTTTCGATGTATTCATAGCACTCTTTCAGAAGTGTCAGAAATCTAAACCAGATAAGCATGTTCCTTGTGTATTAATCAAGCCATGGCTGTTGGTGAGTTTTTGGTTGAAATTTTTTTACTTTGTAATCATTCTGAATGTTATTATTGATCTTGTATTGTTGATATTTTTTGTAGCAACACACACAATAGAGACTCTGAAAATTCTCAGATAATATTCTCAGAGATTTTTAATTTGAATTTAATATGACAAAATTGGCTTTCATGCCGTTATGCACAAACAACCACTAGCACCTGCTAGTGATGGATATAGAGGAGAAATGCTTCAAGCATTACTCCTTTCCATCCACCTATTATCCTAATGGGCTTAATTTGGTATGCCTCCTTAATCCTGAGCACACTGATCATGGATCTTTTGTAGTTATATAAATCATTAATAAATTAATGATTAATTATAACAAAAAATTTGGATTTATCAATATTTGGATAAGCGGATCATAATATGCTTGAAGCATCAAATTGGCTGCTCTGACAAATTGATGTTTATCCTCAGCAGGATCCTATGTATGTATCAGTTTAATATTAAACAAACTTAAAGATACTTGTCATGAGTTTTAATTTTGTGTTCGATCACTATTTTAATTTTAGAAGCATTGATTGTAGAGTTTTTGTGATTACTTATATGAAACAATTACAACACGGGATACAACTGGACTTTGGACCTAGTGATATTACAAAACTACGAGCAGAATATAGTGCACAACTCATTCGCGAATGATCAAAAAAAGGGATAGCCTGTGAGGATAAAATAGAAGGAGGGTATGTAGCCCAAAGAGAAGAGGATGATCCAACTACTAGGAATGAAGATATTGATGTGCAATTTTTAAGTGATAGTAAGTATGGTTATCAGATTCGGATGTTTGGTTATACATTTATTTGGTCTGGTTACATGCTTTCATTATTTAGTTATATGATTATGTTTATATATATATTGCAACTCAAAAGGAAGATGATATAACTATAACGGGGGAAAAGCCTGTCACAAATGAAGGGTTTGAGAAGATTGCTGCAGATAAAATGGGGAAAGAGAGTAGGCTACTAATCGGTATGGAGAGGGTGGAGCCAAGACTACTGTTTATTCGAATAAAGAGGGTAAGGAGGAGACTACTGCTAATGGAGATGGGGCTACTACTATGGGGGATCAAACTTAATATAACTTTTACTTATGGATGAATAATTAAGATTAAATTGTATACATAAGGTTATATTATTCAATTTTGATTATGGTTTGGTTAAAAAGGGATTTATTAAAAGGTATTTGATTATGATTTGTTTGAACAAGAGCCAATTCTCTGATTACGTAATTTTGATAATTGGTTACATAAGTTTATGTTTAGGTTCCACAAATATATGCCTAGTTATACTGTTGTTTGATCGGATTACCTAGTTTTCATTTCTAGTTACACAAAATAAATTTTTGTTTATATGAAAATCACTATTTGGTTAGACGAACCCAGTTCACCTACAAGTTTATTTTCAGGTTACACAATCGGTACACTACATTATTGTCCGGTTATGTGCTCTTGATTTATGGTTACATGAATATATTCTTTAGTTACACATTTATGATTTTTGGTTGCATAATTTTCATCTCTGGTTACATAACAGCTGAATATTATTCAAACTATTTACATATATAGTCCACCTACAGGTTCAACAAACTACTACAATCCACTGACAATAGTGAATAAACCACAAAAATATCAATAAACCATATGCAATTTAGGTTACATTTGGATGCAAGCTTAATAAAATTTGCAGTCCCAATAAAACAAGTTTATATACTATATTTTTTCTTGTACACATAAGTCTTAACAGAACATTTGCATACAGGCTTCAAGAATTAAAAAGATAGCAAAAATATGATTTCTTGATACATTGGAGCCCTTCATTATTTTGACAATGTTGAGTTGCACCCAAAAAAAAGTAAACCTGAAAGACAATATATTAGCTTCATGAAAAACTAACTTATACAAGTTCATCTTTCCTCTACATATGAACCTTAATAGAATATTTGTATACAGGCTTCAAGAATAAAAAAGATAACAAAAATATGATTTCTTGACACATTAGAGCCCTTCATTATTTCGACAACTGTTGAGCTGCATCCAAAAGAAAGTAAATCTGAAACAAATAAAAGATAATATATTAGCTTAATGAAAAACTAACTTATACAAGTTCATCTTTCCTATACATGTGAGTCTCAATAGAATATTTGCATACAGACTTCAAGAATCAACATGCAAGCAAAAATATGATTTCTTGATAAACTACAGCCCTTCATTATTTTGACATGAGTTAAGCTACATCCAAAACAAAGTAAACCTGAAACAAAATAAAAGACAAAATAACTTGCTTCATGAAAACTAACTATTCATGCTGGTGAAATAAAATAATTGAAACATCAAATAATACTTATTCTTCAATTATTGGGGCAATGCACATCTCTTAGTTGTGCCCAACATTATGACATCTTGAATATTTAAGTAGATGGACTTCCTCTAGTTGGGATTCAATGCGTTTCTTATTAGGCCTTTCAATTGGTTTGGTTATAGGTAGTTTTATAACTAGATCCTCACGTTTTACCCCCTTAGGTTTAGAAATATTAGCGATAGAAAAGATGGCATGCTCATACATTCTTTGGTAAGCATCCACAATGAAAAATTCAAATACATATGTATACACTGACTCTTAATTCCTAATTATTACTGCACATGCATATGAGCAAGGATGACCATAGACCTGCCAATACCTGCTATTGAAAATTATCTTCCAAAGCCAATTGTAAGTCTGTTGATGATTGTACTCATTTTATAATTATATATGAATTATTCAATAATAAAAATTATTTAGCTTATTCATCACAAAGTTATGTACATCTTCTTTAATGAACTCCTATATTGTGATGAAGTCCTTAGGACTATTTTAAAATGATAAAGAAAGATTTATCATTTAGTCCTTAAACTTGTTCGTGACCAAACGATATGCTATTACCAGGATGATAGCTATATCAAATATAAATCATTGTGTACCATATGGATTGATTATCCTTTCAACCAAAAAGTGTGGAGACACTAGTATGGCATATAGATGAGATGTAGGAGTACATCTCACTGAATATGATCAACTATGGAGCACTCTGCTATCAAGAGTAGCTCGCGAAGGGTTATGGACATAAGTATCTCTTCGATCTAAGATCATCACGATGACTTGCAAGTAACTCTCTGTGCTTTGGTACTAGACTATCTAAATTTTTAATTCAGTGACGGAAGATTTTTGGGCACAGTCAAGTACTTGTTAAGTCAGTATGTGAGTCAAGATAGGATTGACCCTTTCGAATTATAGAAGTTAATGCATCACTATATTTTAATTTAGTAAAATCTAGATTCGGATAATCTATATGATAGATTTAAAAAATTAAAATATAATATGGATGACTATTCTAGGGTTGACAGTTAAATTCTATATCACCTTGAGCATTAGGGTCAAAGAGATGAATTATACAGTAACCATACCCCAGTAGGTTCTTGAATGTTGCTTTGCAATCATTCGACCTATCCGGATGTCGGATCCCATTACTAGATGGTCATATCGATTAGTACAGAAAGTTATTCCTATATTACCAGCTTAGATTCAAACCTATGGGGTCACACTCAAAAAAAATTTCTGTCTAATCAAATGGCTGATTAACAATTAAGAATCATTCTAGGATATAATCATCAATTTGATTGATGGTTAGTCTTGTGCAAAAGTTGCAATGAATTAATTCGTTAAGGATTAGTGAATTATGGGAGGATTGATATGCAATTTGATTGCTGATTAGAAGAGATCTTCCTCTTTGGACGTGAGGTCTTGGGGTGGGCAGCCTTCCTAGGCATGAGAGATTAGAGGAGTCTTCCTCCTTTTGGGTGAGTGAAAACCTAGATCTGATCTAGGATTTTGGGTGAAGAAAAAATAAAAGAGAGAAGAGAGTCTTCTTCCTTCCTTCCATCACCAGATCTTCCTTGTTCATCTTCATGTTCCAAAGGAGTCCGTGAGATCCGAAGAAGGATGTAAATCAGCCATCAGAAGATCACTGCATGAGCTAGTACTCTCAGAATGATCGATTAGCACAGAGCTTCGAGTGGACCAACCGTAGAGGTCGGACACCATACGTGGCTATGAGCAACCAGCAAGACCTCAAGTCTTCATGATATAGACATGATGACCTGCTACCTGTGCTAAGGTATTGAGTTCTGAACTCGATATTAATATAGATATGATATTGTAGATGGTGCATGTTTGATATGATCATATATGTATGCAGATTTAGTTTTCAGATTATATGCATGCATGATATGATGTTATAGATCCTAGGATAGGATTTTAGATTTGATTTAGAAGCATGTTTATTAGATTAAAATATTTAATCTGATCTATTCCACATAAAATTTTTGAAATTGCATGTTTGATGCCCTATTGATTTTCCAACAATAGTATGAAAGCCTAGGTTCATTATAACATGATCATATGTGCATGTTAGATCTGATTTTTTTTAATTTAGATTAGATCTAAATTTTTTCATATATAATATGACTAGATTAGATGCCTAATAGCCTAGTAATCGGATTAAACTTTTTTGACCATCCAACCATAAGAGAAAGTAGGGTTTAATGACCCTCTCCTTCCATTCCATAGGGTCGCTTATGGCATGTAGGGGTGCTGTTTGTTCGTGAAGATGAACAACGAAAGGAAGAAATTTATTTTTCTATAAAATCTTAGGTTTGTTGTATGTGATACAAAACATAATTTGTATGAAAAATAAAATCATCTAATCTTTTGATTAAAATTATTTTAATTATAAAAAATAAAATCATAAATCATAAAAATTTAGATAAGATCTAAAAGTTAGTTTATGATTAATTTTATTTCTAATTATGTAGAAGTTTTTGGATCTGAAACTTTTTGAAACCTACTGGCACATAGACTAAGCTGACTCAGTTTTGAACTGAGTTGACTCAGTCCTTTGGTTTAGTCGGTCCAGTGCTAACTGAGCCAACCCAATTATCTCAGGCCGAACAGTAGCACTGGGCCAACCCAATTGCCTTAGATCGAATAGTAATAGTTACTGTTCATTATTAGTTGGTCAATCAAGTAGCAGACTTAGTCCATCCACTGAACTTAGCCGGCTTAGTCCAGGGATGAGTCGATCCAATTTTAGAACTGAAAATTTTTACATAAATCAGTTATAAATTATTTATAAAATTAAAAATTAAAATTATTTCAAATCTAAACAGCAAATTCATGTTAATCATACACTTAATTAAAAATTAAGGATAAAATCAATTAGATCTAGAATTATGAATTAAAGATTTAATGATATTTACATAAAACATGGGGTTATGGGTTAGCTTGATCAAATCCTCTTAATTGAGTTAGACCTAAAGTTAGAATCAAATAAACTAAATAGAGAAATTGATTAAATCTAAGCAAAAATTGAATTAGATTAAATCAGAATTTTTCTAGAGCCAATACAATAATTATAGTTGATCATAGTCTATGTCTTAGATTAGACCAAGATGGACCTCGATCGTGACTCAGTGGTCGAGCCTAAATCTTTAAGCACATCAAATTAAAATTGATGAACGAATTGATGTCTAAGGTAAGTTTGGCAGTCTTGAGTGGTAGTTATTAATTGGGAGCTACTCGCATAGATTGAGTCTATAGTGAGTTAATGGCATATCTGTCTCATCGATCTCACTTACCTAGTCAATATAGTCAATCAATTTTTGATTCGATTGCCCATTGATTCGTACTAACCAATGCTGCATAGGTTGATCAGTATGACTGATTTAGGTGCCTGGATCAGATTCAATCTAGTCTTTTTTGACCCAATTTGATGAAGTCAATGGGAGGATTATGATTAGCTGATCAGTCTTTTCTTTCTCTTCAAATTATTTAATCAAATTTTTTAAATTATTAGATCCTTAAAAATAAAATAGTTATGGTGATAACTAGATCATAGCCTCCCATTAAGTTGGATGATAATGGATCCATTAGTTTGATAATCATTGAAGGCCCAAAGGCCTAGTGCTTATCTGCTATTAGAATTATCATTCATAATATGATGACTCAGTCGCATCTCTCTGATGGATGATCAGATTGGTCGATCAAAATCGAGTCTGATCATTTATTGGTTAGATGGACTAAGTATGGTCATGTTAATGGTTGGACCTAACCAGACCTTTCAGTGGAGGCCAAAGCTTACTGATTAGATTTTTGGGGTAAAATTTATTACTAGAAGTTATTTGAAGAAATAATTGATTAAGAACTGATCCATAAATGCACATGGGTTGGCCGACCAAAGTCGAACTCGTGTGCAGACTGTGTGGATTCTAGTATCCGCTAAAGAATTAGTATAATTTATCGAATTGGAGGTAGAGGCTACCGATTTATAAAAATAGAGAGAGAACCTTTAGGCTAAAGTCTGTCTTTAGGCTTAATAATCCATATACTGATTAGATTTTTTTTTTCTTTTATGTAGTTATAGCCATCACTTTGTCGCTCCAATCACTGTTGGATAATGACAAATTGATGAAACTCAATTTCGATAGCTGATATCAAAAATTGAAGATAGTCCTGGAGTACAAACAGATTTTGTATGTATTGATAGATCCAACACCGAAGGAGCCTGTTCAGAATGTACACAGTAAAGGATGAGATACTTATCAGAAGTGGATCAATAACCGCACCACAATGTGTTACATTATGCGGGCTACGATGAACGATGAGTTTAGTCGTAAGTTCAAAGATGCACAGCAAGAGAAAATATTGTAAGTGTTGAATGAATCCTTTGACACTTCCGACGATGTTGAGCGATACAAGACTAGTTATGCTGTCTTCAATACTCAGATAAGGGAGGGGGTGTCGGTCACTGATCATGTACTATATATGATCGAACAAATCGAGTGTCTGAGAAAGCTTGGCTTTTTCTTACATGAACAGCTTGAAAAAGATACGATTCTAAATTTTTTGCTCAAGTCTTATCTCTCCTGTCTCAGTTATTATAGAATGATGAAGCCTGTAGTTAATTATCATAATTTACTGAGGTTGCTGCAGACTTTTGAGAAAGATCACCAGCTCCACAAGAAAATGATGAATAAAGTGGGAGGATCCACGATGGAGCATCATCCCTTTAAGAAAAAAATAAAAATAAAAATAAAAAGATGCAACATGCGAGGGATCAGACCAAGAAGTCTAAGTTCGATCAGAGTTAGACAGAGTACTTCTACTATAAGAAGTAGGGTCATTGAAAGAGAAACTATCCTCAACATATAGCTTTCCTTGATCCGAATAGGCCGAATAAGAAGAAGAAGCAAACGGTTACTAGATAAAGTAATTATATGATAATACTTTGCAACTTCTCTATTTGTGATACTATGATCTGGGTATTAGTTACTGGTAGTTCTATTAATATTTGTAATTTATTGCTGAGACTTCAGGTTAGTAGGAGATTTGAGAATGGTGAGAGATTCCTGAATATTGAAGATGGAAGATCAGTTTCAATTCTAGCTTTAAAAATTATCAAGCTTGTATTCAGTTTTAATATCATTGTTCTTAGTGATTATCACTTTTGTCCTAGTTTCTTATTAAATATAATTTTTGTAGATCTTTTGACCAAAGATAGTTATGAAATTTCAATAAAAAAATTTATGTGATGTCATTTTGAATGGTGTTACTATGATGAATGGATAATTGAATAATGATATTTACATTGTATCATGATCTAGTGTAATATACATGTCAAATAAATGCCATAGGATGGATGATGTCTCAGATGCCTACCTTTGACATTGTAGGCTAGGTCGTATTAACAAGAACAGGATGAACATGTTAACTCAAGAGAGAATCCTCGAAGTCAATGATTATGATTCATTGCCAACCTGTGAGTCTTGTCTATTTGAAAAAATGATCAAGTCACCTTTTACTGAAAAAAGTGAACGAGCCAACGATGTTCTAGGTCTAATACATATTAATATATGCAGACCCACGAACACTAGTGCCAGAGGTAGACATCACCATTTCATTATGCTCACAGACGACCTATCTAGGTATGGATTCATCTACTTGATAAAATGAAATATTCAAATGGTTCCATAATGAGATAGAGAAATAAACTGAAAAGAGTATAAAAACTCTTTGATCTGACCGAGGAGGTAAATACCTCTCCAGTGAGTCTTTGACATATCTAAGAGAGAATGAGATTCTTTCATAATGGATCCTTTCAAAGACACCACAGCATAACGACATCTCGAAAAAGAGGAGTTGAACCCTGTTGGATATGATTCGATCCATGATGGACTTTGCTAGTCTGTCAATCTCTTTTTGGAGATATGCACTCGAGTTGGCTTGCTATGTATTTAATAAGATTTCGAGCAAGTCTATAAATAAAACTCCATATGAGATATGGACAGGGTGTAAGCTGTTTCTCTCACACTGTAGAATTTGGGGGTATCCGACTTATGTCAAGCATTTAATAATAGACAAACTTGGATCTAGGTCTGATAAATATTTTTTTATAGGTATCCAAAAGAAACTAAGGGGTATTACTTCTATCTTGCTGATGAACAAAAAGTGTTCATCAGCCTTAATATAATTTTTTTGAAAAAGGAGCTCCTTGGTGAAGGAACTAATGCCTCAAAGATTGAACTTGATTGAGTTTAACAGGTAAAAGAATCGACATAATCTAGTGAACCTATAGAATCGAATTTGATTAGATCAAATCTAAAATTGATTGTAAATGCACCATTAAGAAGATCTAGTAGAGTACCACATCAGCCGGACAGATACTACGATTTCTTGATCCGAGACAGTGATCCTATTGAACTCGATGAGAACAATGAGGATCCGATCACCTACATGGATGTAATGCAGAGATCCGACTATAATAAATGGCTTGAAGCTATGAAGTCCAAAATGGAGTCTATAAAGGTCAATGATGCATGGACATTAGTTGACCCACCTAAAAGGATAAAATCTATAAGGTGTAAGTATCTTCAAAAGGAAGAGGGGCACAGATGGAAAGGTGGAGACCTATAAAATCCATCTGATTGTCAAGGGGTATCATCAACATTATGGTATTTACTATGATAAGATATTTTTTTCTATGGTAATGCTCAAATTCATTCGGATTATGCTTGCGATAATGACATATCTGAACCATAAAATCTGATAAATAGATGTGAAAATAGCTTTCCTAAATGGAAAGCTAGAAGAAGAGGTGTATATAATACAATCTGAAGATTTCATATCCATGGATGAGTCTAAGGTGTATAAGCTTCAGAGATCCATTTATAGATTGAAGCAGACATCTAGGAGTTGGAACATACATTTTGATTAGGTGATCAGAACGTATGGTTTCGTTAGAAACGGACAAGAATCCTACATTTATAAGTAGACAAATCATTTTGTAGTTGTATTTCTTATTTTGTATGTGGATGACATTCTCTTTATCGAAAATGACATCTCTATATTATAGAAAATAAAAGTTTGACTGTCATCTCAGTTCTTCATGAAGGATTTAAGAGAAGCATCCTACATCCTAAAGATAAAGATCTATAGAGATAGATCGAAGAGGTTGCTTGAATTATTCAAATCTACGTACATCGATACCATGCTGAATGGTTCAGTGTAGAGAATTTCAAGAAAGGCTATCTTCCGATAGGCCATGAAATTTTTCTTTTAAAGAATGATTGTCCGACAACCCCTAAAGAAAGAGAGCATACGAGTATGATTCCATATACTTTAGCAATGGGATCCATTATGTACACCATGACATATACGAGACTGGATGTTACTGATAAATACTTAATTTAAGTCATTTAAAGTAAAAAATTATATTTAATTTATTTTATTTATTAAAAATTTGATGCTTCTTTTTATGTTTTACAGGAAAGGTGATCGTCGATACAAAGAGTCCGATTCGCAAATCAAAAAAACTCAAATTTGAAGAAAATTAGACTTAAAATAAAATTAAAATAAAAGAAGGACGCATATGGTATTATAGAAAATGAAGATACTATGCAAGAAACTCAAAAAGGATATAGGCGTCATTTTAAAGAAACAAAAATTTCTTTTTGTAAATCAAAAAGGAGCGTTTCCTAACAACTAACGCTCGCGCTGCAGCGCGAGCGCGCGGCAGTGCGGGCGTGGGCGCGCGGCATGGCGGGTTCATAAAGAGTTGTGCTGGCGGACATAGTGGCAAACAGACAGACGGCAGATGGATCTGAAAATTAAAAGAAAAAAATATAATAGTTGGAAATACTTCAAAAGGAAGAATTTATATTTTCTTTATCTGCTTGTGATCTTTCCATCTCATCCATCCATCTTTTAGTCCTTAGTATTTTGTTTAGTCCCACATCTGAAAATTATGTAAAACTCCTCCCTCCTAACACCTATAAAAAGGCTCTTGTACTCTCATTTGAGGATCATCCCAGAAATCCTTCTAGAGCCTTGCATAGAGGAAGAGAAAGGGACTACTCCATGAGCAGCTAGGCTAGTAGTCTCGGGAGTGGAGAAGAAATTTTGTAACGACACAGAGTGGGTTTATTGTTCTAAACTTTCTTGTATTTCTTTATATGCAATAAAGATTATATTTTTTATTTAAATCATCATGAGTTCTTTATTTGCTCTCTTTCATATGCTTTTATTTATGCTTTCTTGTTAGATTAATATTAGGAACAACTTTTACTTTTCGAAGACGCACCGTGATCTATGGGTACGGGATGTGTCGAGAAAAGAAAAGTTGTTTACCTAGTACTTTCTGGAGACGCACCGTGATCTACGGGTACGGGGTGTGCAGAGAAAAGATAGATATTTTTTCTAAGATTAATCGTATCTATTTAATTAAAAAAAAAGATACAACTCTACTAGTGCAAAATTAATTCAAAACTTCCGAGCTCTTTATTTTCTAATTACATCAATTTTATGATAATTTATTTTTTAAATCAAAATAATACTTCTTTCTTTTATTTTGCAATCTCAACTTAGCCCAAGGTCCCTGAGGATACGATCTCGACTCATCCTACCAACGTAGTGAGTAGAGTTATTTTTGGTGCTATCAACGACTACGCATCAGTTACCTACTCACTAGGGATCATGAATAGGTATCAGTCTGATCCGGAAGAGAACTATTGAAAGGTTGTGAAAACCATCCTTAAGTATTTAAGAAATATCAAGGATCAGTGGCTTATTTATGAAGAATCTGACTTGAAGCTTGTGGAGTTTACAGACTCCTGCTTTCAGTCAGACCATGACGATAACTGATAAGTGACATATTTTTATATTTATTATAGGTATTTTTGGTATTTTATGGTACTAACATCTTCTAAAAAATCTAATTTTATAAATAAATTAGATTTTCTTACAAAAATAAATAATTTTAAAAAAATATAAAATTAGAACATATTTATGAAAAATAGATGTCAATTTAATTGAATAATTTTAAACACCAAAATGATGAAAAATTATTGAGTAATTTAATACATATTTTTTTTATTTTTTCAAGAATAAATCGGAGCAAAAATCAAGCCAAAATATCCTAAAAAATAAATTTTTTCTACCATTCATTGATCAGATGTTGAAAAGATTAGCCAGACATAAGTTCTATTATTTTCCTGATGAATATTTTGACTATAATCAGATTCTTATAGCATCAGAGGATCAAGAGAAGATCACATTTACCTGTCCATTTGAAACTTTTGCCTACAGATGCATGCCCTTTGGTTTATGTAATGCTCCATCTACTTTTTAAAGGTGCATGATCAGCATTTTTTCTGATATGATCGAGAGATTTCTAAAAATATTTATGAATAATTTTTTCATCTTTGGCTCTACCTTCTCCGAGTGCCTACATCACCTAAGACTGGTCTTAGAAAGATGTAAGGAGAAACACTTAGTACTTAATTAAAAGAAATACCAATTCATAATCAAAGAAGGCGTAGTACTTGGCCATGTTATCTCAAAGAAAGAAATTAAAGTGGATAAAACCAAAGTAGACTTGATTGCAAATCTTTCACCATCCAAATCAGTCAAAAAATTCACTCATTTCAAGGACATGCTGGCTTCTATAGGAGGTTCATAAAAAATTTTAGTAAAATAGCTCGACCACTGATCAATCTTCTTGTCAAAGACGTTAAATTTGATTTCACTTTCGAATACTTTGATTCTTTTAGACATCTTAAAAAGGCATTGACATCCGCACCCATCATTCACCCACCCGATTGGACTCCACCCTTTGAACTCATGTGTGATGCATCTGATCACGCCATCGGAGCCATTTTAGGACAAAGAATTGATAAGTTGCCGCGAGTTATTTACTATGCTAGTAGGACCCTTAATGATGCGCAGCTTAACTACTCAACCACTGAAAAAAAGTTCTTAGCTATCGTCTTTGCCCTCGAAAAGTTTAGATCTTATTTGGTTGGATCACATGTCATTGTATACACTGATCACTCAGCTATTAGACATCTCTTAACAAAAAAAGATATAATAGCATGCTTGATTCAATGAATTTTACTTCTTCAGAAATTTGACCTGATGAACATATAATAGAAGAATCTTTTCCTGATGAACAACTCATGTCCGTGACCAAAGAACCATGGTATGCTGATATTATCAATTACTTAGCCACTAGTAGGATTTTCTCTTACTGGACTACTTAGGACAAACATAAATTTTTTGCCCAAGTAAAATATTTTATTTGGAATGATCCATACCTATTTAAACTATGTCCTGACCAAATCATTAGAAGATGTATCATGAACTATGAGATCAAAAGTATTTTATCCTTTTGTCATGATCAAGCCTGTGATGGCCACTTTGGATCCAAAAAAATTGCTGCAAAAATTTTTCAATGTAGATTCTATTGGCCCAATTTGTTTAAGGACACACATGAGTACTGTAAAAGTTGCACTAGATGTCAATAAGTAGGATGGATCACAAAAAGAGATATGATGCCATTAAATCTGATCTTAGTTGTTGAGATTTTTTATGTGTGGGGTATTGATTTCATGGGATCACTTCCAAACTCTTTTGGAAATGAATATATCTTAGTGGCTGTCGATTATATATCCAAATGAGTAGAGGATATGCTGTGTAGATCGAATGATAGCAAAATTATTATCAATTTTTTTAAAAAAAATATCCTCTCTCATTTTGAAATCTCTAGAGCCATTATAAGTGATCAAAGAACATATTTTGCAATCGATCTTTTGCAATCCTGATGAAGAAATACAACATCATCCATAAATTGGCCACACCCTATTACTCCCAGACTAGTGGACAAGTTGAAGTTTCAAATCATCAAATCAAATAAATCTGAAAGAAGACTGTGAGCACCAATAGAAAAGATTGGTCATTGAAGCTAGTGGATGCTCTAAAGGCATATCGCACTGCCTTCAAAACTAACTTAGGAATATCTCTTTATAGGCTTGTGTTTGATAAAGCATGTCACTTATCAGTAAAGCTTGAACATAGGGCTATGTGAGCTATCAAAAAGTTAAACATGGATCTAGACGAGGCTGGATAACATAGAAAGCTATAAATTGATGAACTTGAGAAAATCAAGAATGAGGTATACGATAATGCTAAGATATACAAAGAACGAAATAAGGTATTTCATGATCGAGCAATCCTTAGAAAATTATTTTTAACTGATCAAAAAGTTTTTTTTGTATAACTCTAGGCTATATTTATTTTCTAAAAAATTTAGATCTAGATAGACAGGACCCTATATAGTAAAAAAAAATTTCTCTCATGGGGCTGTAGAGATCAAAAACTCAAGTAATGGTGTTACTTTTAAAGTAAATGGATAATTATTGAAACCATTCTTGAAGTTGCCTACTGAAATTGAGGAGGAGGCCATGGTTCTCCATGAGCCTATTTATTCTGATTGATTCTGTATCACGGGTTTAGTCTGGCTGTAGACTTGAAACTTAGCACTTTTTGAGAGACAACTTATTTTTTTTTTACTTAATTTTACTGATCTTTATTTTTTTTAAAAATAATGGACCGCTCTATATGAGAACCAATTTTGAAAAGATTTCAGGATCAGGTGACATCTCTCTTTTTCTTTCTCTTTTTATGCACCCTTTAATTTTTCTTACTCTATTAAGGACAATGTCGATTAAGTTGGAGGGAAGAATAAAAATTTTTAGTCCTCAAGTAAGTTAGTATTTAGCATTTAAGCACCTGAGTACACTTAAGAATCGAGTTAAATCAGATATTTTTAAAAGAAAATTGATGTACAGATTAGAGAGTTTGTGAGATATCGAGAGATCAAGTATTAAGAAAACTCAATAAAGAATTAAGCTTAGAACTTAAACAATTTTTTTTGAGTATTTTTAAATTTTTTTATGAGTATCAAAGAAGAGTTTACTTTCTATAGACTTATGTAGGATTACTATATATTTCTTCGTATATATATATATAATTTTTTAAAAAAAATTAAGTACTTCATGCTGAGTAATCAGACCTCTTTGCCTAAGCAAGCATTGAGTTTCACATCAAAAGGTATGAAATACTAAGAAGCTTTGTTGTAAAATTAGTTTTAACTCATAACTTGTTTGATTCAAGCAAGTAAGTCCGAAGGGTATTCTATACCTAGTGCCCTAAAGCCAACTGGTTCAGGAGTCATTGGCTGAAAACTCATTACATGGGTCAAATAAAAAGCTTAAGGGGTTAAGACACTCAATAGCAGTACAATATAAAAAAAAAAAGATCAATAAATAAAGGATGGAAGTAACAATATATTTGTCCATATGAAGGTTAATGCTTTGAAGATTAAGGTAGGATTAATTTAGAAAAAGTTCAGAAAAGATTTAGTATTCTTAGTTTAACTTCCACATTGATTAGTATTAATATTCCAATGACATACCTCACTTACGCTCTACTGAATATCGATGGTCTTTTTAAAAAATTAATTGATAAAATTTGAAACTTTAAGTTAAATGATACTTGATTCTAAATTCTTTCTTTACTCGAAGACGAACAAAGTTCAAGTTGGAAGGTGTAATAAGTGATATATTTTTATATTTATTATAGATATTTTTGATATTTTATGGTGCTAACATCTTCTAAAAAATCTAATTTCATAAATAAATTAATTTTTTTTACAAAAATAAATAATTTTAAAAAATATGAAATTAGAACATATTTATGAAAAATAGATGTGAGTTTAATTGAGTAATTTTAAGCACCAAAATGATAAAAAATTATTAAATAATTTAATATATTTTTTTATATTTTAAAAATAAATCGAAACAAAAATCAAGTCAAAATATCCTAAAAAATAAATTATATTGCCTTTGATGCATGGTGGACCAGCCACTCGATCCATAGATTCGATGGTGCGGTCTACGAGAGCATTTTGTGGCATTTGGCATGGTCTATGGCAGGTGACTCATTTTCGTACCATCGAACGGTTGATATTGCTCCGAATATCAGATCGAATGGTTGAGGACGTGCCTTACCATATCCAACGGTGGTGGCTCACTCCCATTGCACGATCCAACGATCCAAATTGATTTGAATAAGATCCAATGGTTGCTGTCGATTGCCAGCTGAAAACTAAGCGAAGAAGAAAATCCAGTGCGCGATCCGACGGCTGAAACTCGATCTGAAGCTTGATCCGACGGCTGCAGTTATTCTTGACTTTGAATAGGAAGAGTTAAGCACTGATCAACGCTCCAGATTCTATTGACGCATGATCCAATGGCCAGAATCATTCCTGATTAAGAGGACTTGATCTACATTTTTTTTGAATGATCTGGGCGGTCCAATGAAGATCCGACGGTCAGAAATTAATGATACGGGTATTATACAATTTTTAAAGATTTTAGGACTCCTTTTACTATCAAAAAAAGATAAAAAATTTATCTATAAATAGGAAGTCCAAAAATAAGAGTAAAGAGGAGAAAAAATTAGTGAAAAAGCAAGAAAAAATTAGAGAAAAAAAATAAGAGAAGTTTAGGGATCCAAGAGAAAGGATGAATATGGAGCTAGAGATCTTGATACATGACTAAATCCCTTCAATCCAGGAATACGATGAAGTCTGTAAATAAGTTTTTTTTATATATTTAATTTTTATGTAATAAAATTATATTTTTATTTCATATTTTTTTATTTTTTTGAGGTATTGATCTAGCCAACACGTCCTATACCCTTCACTCACATGACGTGATCCCTGGATACGGTACATACCTGTGAGAGATAGATCGTAGTATGTTAGATTAAATTTTATATTTTATAATTAAATTTAGATAGTTTATACTCTAATAGGATGAGCCGTGATCTACTGATACAGTCTATACCCCTTAGAGATAAGCTATACTAATATTCTAATCACAAGAATTAATATTGTAATATAAAAAAAAAATAAATCTAATTTGCATGGTGGATTTAAAATTTTTGGGGTATCTTTCTGACTTACTTTCTTTCATAAATTAATTTATATTTATAATTAAATTTTTACTATTTTATTCTTTCTTTAATCCTTTTATAATCAATTTTTTTTTTCAAAAAAAAGAAAAATAATTGCTCTAGATCTCTGTGGAAACGATCCTGACTTATCTTATCTATATAGTTTGAGTTGATTTTTATTCTTGACCACCTACGACAGCGATCAATAACAAGAGCATGTCGGGATTTGTATTTATCCTAAATGATGGAGCAGTATGCTGAAAAAATTTCAAGCAGCACACCATGACCGACTCAGTTTGTGAGGTGAAAAATATCATGGCATTTGATGCTGCAAAGAAAGTTATATGGTTGTGAAAGTTCATCGACGAGTTCAAAGTGGCACCTTTCATCGATGGTCTGATCTTGCTGTACTGCAACGGTACTGGTGCCATTGCTCAAGCGAAAGAACTGAAGTTTCATTAGCGCATCAAGCACATACTGCATCGCTACCACCTAATTCGAGAGATCATAGATCGAGGTAACATCAAGCTTCAAAAGATCAATGAAAAAAAGAACCTGATCGATCTATTCACTAAAGTCCTCAATGTCAAGGAGTTCTATGATCATAAATTGAAGATAGGTATACGATACTATACTGATTGACTTTAGTCCAAGTGAGAGTTGTTGAAAATTATGTCCCAAAATCAATCGTCAGTCTATTGACAGTTGTGCTCATTTTGTAATTATATATGAATTATTCAATAATAAAAATTATTTAACTTATTCATCATAAAGTTATGTACATCTTCTTTAATGAACTCATATATTATGATGAAGTTCTTAAGACTATTTTACATTGATAAAGAAGGATTTATCATTTAGTCCTTAAACTTGTTTGCGATCAAATGATATGCTATTACTAGAATGATAGCTATATCAAGTGTAGGTCATTATGTGCTATATGGATTGGTTGTCTTCTTAACCAAGGAGTGTAGAGATACTGATATGGT
Source organism: Elaeis guineensis (assembly GCF_000442705.2). Classification (NCBI taxonomy): domain Eukaryota; kingdom Viridiplantae; phylum Streptophyta; class Magnoliopsida; order Arecales; family Arecaceae; genus Elaeis; species Elaeis guineensis. Next base: position 163,706,119 of record NC_025993.2, on the reverse strand, counting down.
ATACAAGTGAGAAGTAGGAGCACATCTCGCTGAATGTGATCAACTGCGGAGTACTCTGCTGTCAAGAGCAGCTTGTGAAGGGTATGGATATAAGTGTCTCTTCAATCTGAGATCACTAGGATGACTTGCAAGCAACTCATTATGCTTTGGTGCCAAACTATCCGAATTTCTAATTCAGTGACGAAAGATTTTTTAGCACAGTCAAGTACTTATTAAGTTGGTGTGTGAGTCAAGATGGGATTGATCTCTCTGGATTATAGGAGTTAATACATCATTATATTTTAATTTAGTAAAATTTGAGTCCAGATAATTCATATGATGGATTTGAAAGATTAAAATGTAATGTGGATAACTATTTCAGGGTTGACAGTTAAATCTTAGGTCACTTTGAGTATTAGAGTCAAAGGGATGAATTATACGATAATCATATGCCAATAGATTCTTGAATGTTGCTTTGTAATCATTCGATCTATCCAAACGTCGGGTCCTATTGCTAGATGGTCACATCGATTAGTACAGAAAGTTATTTTTGTACTATTGACTTAGGTTCGAATCTATGAGGTCACACTCAAAAAACGTTTCTGTCTGATCAAGTGACTAATTGACGATTGAGAATCATTCTCGAATATAATCATCAATTCGATTGATGGTTAGCCTTGTGCAAAAATTGTAATGAATTAATTCGCTAAGGGTTAGTAAATTATAGAAGGATTGATATATAATTAGATTGCTGATTAGTTCAATTTGATTGAGTAATGTAGTTTGGTTCAAGTCTAATTGAATTAGATTTAATTAAGTTTAATCCAATTAAGTTATGAGATGATCTAATTGTCAAGGGTGATTGATTTCTAATTTGATCTAGACTTGAGCTTGATTAAATTTTGATTTGATTAGAATTTAATCTAGTTAGTTTTGTACCTAATTAGATTGGGTTCGAGTTATCTAATTGGGTCTGATCTAATTTGATTAGGATAAAGATCTAATAGATAAACCCTAAAGTCCAAATCAAATTAGACTCTACCAGCTGACACCCTTGCTCATGCCCACAAAGTTCTCAATGTAAATTTTGATTTGCATGAGAAATCTTCATGCATAAAGGTCTTTTGTCGCCCCACCTCAACATCCAAAAGGATGAGATAAAATCTGATTTAAATTGATTTCAAATTAGATTTGAATTTAACTTAAACCTGTCTCTCATCTAAGTTCGAATTTGATTCGAACTTGATCCTTATCTCTCCATCCACACCATCTATAAAAAGTTCTAATTTTTGTGCGACAAATATCAGATGAATTCCACCGTGAGTTAGGGCTTTTTCCTTGGGTGTGAGGTCTTGGGGTGGGCGGCCTTTCTAGGCGTGAGAGATTAAAGGAGATCTTCCTCCTCTTGAGTGAGTGAAAATTTAGATCTAATCTAGGGTTTTGGTTGAAGAAAAATAAAAGAGAGAAGAGAGTCTTCTTCCTTCCTTCCTTCACCAGATCCTCCTTGTCCATCTTCATGTTTTGGAGGAGTCTGTGAGATTCAAAGAAGGACGTAAATCAGCCATTAGAAGATCATTGCGCGAGCTAGCACTCCTAGAATGATCGATCAGCATAGAGCTTCGAGTGGATCAATCATAGAGGTCAGATACCCTATGTGGCTGCGCGCAACTAGCGAGACCTCAAGTCTTCATGACACAGACGTGATGATCTGCTATCCATGCTAAGGTATTGAGTTCTGAACTCAATATTAATATAGATATGATCTATATTGTAGATGTGATCTATGGATGCATGTGTGATATGATCATACATGTGTGCAGATTTAGTCTTTAGATCTTATGCATGTATGATATTATGTTATAGATCCTAGGATAGAGTTTTAGATTTGATCTAGAAGCATGTTTATTAGATTAAAGTATTTAATCTGATCTATTTCGCATAAAATTTTTGAAATTACATACTTGAAATCCTATCGATTTTCCAACACCTCAATGAACAAGTATGACTGTTTAGATTAACTTCATATAGGCAATCCATGACTACCTCAAACCACTCACCATCCGAATATCATACTGAATCCATCCATCTTCGATATTTATATTTATCAGCTCCTCAATCTTAGGAACTAGGTATGTCTCCCATTTATGGGAGCAGTCATGTCTCTCATGCATCAACTCCATCATCTTGTATCGAAGCATATCTACTATATGAGTTATTGAAAGCTGTCGTACCTCTTTCATCCAATTGTTAAATGACTTCACAATGTTAGAGTGCATCTCCTCATATCGCTCTTTCTTAAATAGAGTATTTGGCTAGTGATTAATATCTGAACCGCGTTCAATCCATTCACACGCCTTCGATGAAATCTTTCTTATGTCACTAATATAGCCAATGAACTATGATATCTGTAGTGCATATGTTGTGCTATCAAGTCGGTTTAACACCTTTTCTCTTTGCATTGCTAACAACCCATCGAGCTTTTTCTTGAAATTCTCCTTTAAATGCCGTAAACAATAACCATGGACAGCATCAGAAAATGATGTCCTCACATCCTTTGTCAGATCTTTTGCTCTGTCTGAAATAAAATACAATTGATGATAGTAAGGATCTTCATTGTTATAAATTACATCATGGAGTTTGTCACAAAATCAAACCCAATTGTCATCATTCTCCGTGCACACAATAGCAAAAGCTAGTGAAAATATTCTATTCTCAGCATCAAGTGCCACTGTAGAGAGAATTACACCATCATACCTATTAAGACTATGGGTTCCATCCATGAACAATAAAAGACGGCATCCACTCTTGAATCCAACTAAGCATGCATAAAAATATATAAACACCTTCTTAAAACATCCATCTGGATATTCAAGTACAAAATAATTTTTCGGATTAGTCTCAGTTACTGCTTCACTATACCATCGCAAAAAATAAATGATATATAATCTTCATCATGTAATTTAATTCTAGCAACCTCTTTACCGAGCCAAGCTTGCTTGTACTGAAGATGAACGCCAAAATCGCTTTGAATATCCTTCTTGATATCAATTGGTCTATACAATGGTCTATCTCTAATTTTCTGAAGCACTATATTAGCAACCCACATTTTTTATGCCTTTGGATATCTACCCATTTCAGTGCCACCACCGCAAGTATGCATAATATTGAAAGTCTTGATTTTGAAGGTGTCATGCTGCCCAACCCTTAATGCATGCAGTCATCATGGACAACTTTCATGGATGCATTTGATAATTACTCTTAATTTGTCATTCTTGATGAATCGATAATCTTTATTATGGGCGATTGAATAATTTCTTAACACCTCCTTAAAATGAGTTGCATCTTTAAATACTTGACCAATGCCTGTTATTGCATTCTTCAATGATCTAGCTAAACGAAGATCGGATGCAGATGTAGAACCTTGAGATGAAACTGTGACCATGAGAGCCATACTCCTGACATCTTGTGGACCAATTATGCTATCAAAATAATGAAATAATTATAGTGACAATAAAAATTAGATGAATCGATTAATAATGAAATAATTTTAAAAAAAAAAATTATCCTAAATCAATTAGATGAGTAGATTCTAATCCATTATTAAGATTGGTCTCGATATTGATCTTTATTGACAGAGACTTCAGTGCAATATGAAAATCAAGCATGTGTTGAATATCTTCATCATTGTTGAGTTTAAACATAAATTTTTTTTTTTGTGGGAAACTGATATTTCAGTATCAAAATATCTTTATCTATGTCCTATCAACTGCATATCCCATCTATGATTTCATCCAACGTGCACTCTCGGTTCACTCTCAATATATTTTCTTTTTGTTCGTATTTTGCCATCACCATATGATAATACATCTACAATTAAGTGAATTAATTCTATCAATCAGTGGCTGGCCTACTTTTTATCCTCTCGTTGAAGCACGAGAATAATGGCAAATACTAATAATTAAATAGGAATGGTCAAGATCTGAAATCTGGTCTAGCCAAGAGGTCAGCTCTAATGTCGGTTGACGGAGTATTGTGAGAACGGCACAACACGAGACAATGGCATGGAGATGGAAAACCTACGAAACCTTGGCCAGAGTCCGTCCAGTCAAAACCTTCAAACCTGTTCTTATATGGAAAACTTGTGAGACAACGGTACTGTGAGGCGATACAACGGAGTGGAGATGGGCGTTTACGGGGTGGAGATGAGGAGGAATATAGCAGGAAAACACTCACCTTCCCTCCAAAACCATTTGCATAAGGGCATTTTTGTCATGTACAGGGTCTTAAACGGTAACTTGTGTGCTCTCTTAACGGTAGGGACTTGAGTATAACTCACCGTGCAGTTCACGGAGCTTTTATTCCATCTGTATGGTCTAAGGACTAGAAAATAAGTCCAGATCAATGGAGAAATTTACAGGTAATTTTTTTAAAAAAATATATTGAAAAAAATTTTAATTTGGAGCTTTTAGACAAAAGCTTTATTTGAGAGATCGAAAAGTTATCTTTTGGATAAAAGCTCACCCAAGAGATCTAGAAGTTGCTATCTTTCTATTATTATAATTATAGAATTAGGAATTTGAGTTTAATCTTATGATGATGAGGAGGATCTACTTTCTCCTAATTATTTAGAGATTGATAAACTACAAGTAAAAGAAGTGCAGGACAAGTTAGACATTGAATAACTGTAAGATGGGTGATTGAGTATGGCTATTTTTATGAGTCATTGATTTGTTTATATTAAATATTATGCTTGTAACATACATATTGAGAAATTTTGGTGAATATTTATATTATTATTATAATTATAGATATATAAATAGTTTTATTAACATTTTATAATTGTGTGAATAAAGTCAAATATTTATATTGCTATTAGAATTAAAAAGTATCTAGTTTGCTATTATAATATTGTATGTTAAATTTCATAATTTATGCTTCAAGTAGATAGATATTTATATTGATGAAGACTTTCCATTATAGTGACTATTATTCTTGTAGATACGGTATTGGCTTCTATTCCTAATACTTGGTTGTCTTCCTCATGGGTGCTTACTTGTATTTTGGCTAAGCCAGCAAAAATATTTGCTGATTTATTAGAGAATAAGAGTCTCCTCTCAAGTTGGTTTTTATTATATGGGTTGCCACAAATGATCTGAGATCCGTTGTAATACATGGTTTTGGCACTACGCATTATTCGATGGTCATCATCAATAGATGGACGGCCATCAATAGTGATACACCATAAGTGATATGTAAGATCATTTTGTTTGATAGCCATCTATCTTCTGATAACAACCATCAAATGATGTACGATACTTTACTGTACAAACTATGCAGTTCACAGAATCCATGCTCATTTTGGAACTCAAGATGCGCAGAGGTAGCTATGACAGAGTGAAAATGTGATGAAGTTATTGCAGAATCATTATTCAATCTAGGTTCAAGCGGTGAAAGGCAAACATAGGAATCCAAATCCATGGGGCACTAACCCCCCTGGTAGCTCTTCATGTTGGAAAGCTACGTTATAGTGTATGGAAAAGACAAAAGATGGATAACAATATGGGATTGGTAAAGGGCATGATGCTGATATTAGTAAGTACCCCTGGCTTTTTGATACCCCTCTTCTATATAGGTATACTTGTATTAACCCTAACATGCAGAAAAGGTTTATTCATGAATTAATGACAGATACTGGTTGGGTTGTAACTAAGTAGGAGAGTTTTGACTTTTGACACCCAGACTATAAATAAAATTCTGACTCTTCCAACATCCTCCATTAACCGCATGATGGGTTAGCTGTGGGCCACTACCGGACATGCTAGAGGGCTTGCAAAATTCCATCAATAGTTTTTTTGGCGACCAAGGAAAGATATGGATGGCTTTGCTTGCTTGGAAGGGATCACCAAAGCCATGAAGGGTTAAGCAGCTCCAATTTGTTGGCATATATTGCAATAGTTGATTACCTACAAGAGTCTGGAGAGGAGGTATGTTACCTTATCTGATGACACTTATTACCATTTGTCACTTGATGACTGAGGATCTCAGTCACCATTTTGCCTTCTGTTAATGGTGGAGTCTGGAATGCGATATTTCGTTAGCTGGGATGTCAAGCAGACGATAGAAATTGTGTTTTGATAGACGATTCCTTTTGCCTTGATAATGTCAATCCTGGACAGTGTAAGACTCTACTACTTTATGTTTTATTTGGAAAGCTCAAAAGAGTGCTCTCTTGACAACTTGAGAACAAGGAGCGTGGAAAAATGACAGTTTCAAATAGAGGCGTGCAAAAAAAAAAAAAAAAAAAAAAAAAAGGGCCAATCTGCTAATCCAATTCAAACAGGTCTCTTTGATTTTGTTTATATCAATCTTTTTTGAAAAAAAATTCAGTTTGGTTTCGATTTTAAAAAAATTTTGAAATGAAAATTTTTGATTTTCATTTCAATTTGAGTGTTTGAAAAATCTATTAAGACTGATCCGATCCATCCCAATTCATGCGTATATACAAATATATATATTCAAACCAACCCGATCTAACCTGAGCGCTCTCTCTCTCACACAATAAAATTTTATGTTCACATTTAGCTCGGCCCAATTAATTGTCTATTGAATATCAACCTATATAAAAAAAAAAATTTTATGTTTAGATTTAACCCAACCAATTGAATATCATCCCGATAAACTAAACTGAATTGAACCGAAATTTTCAAATCGGTTTCAAGTGATTGGTACGCTTCCGGGGTTTCACTCCAAACCAACCGGCCTGATCCCTGCACACCCCCTGGCTTTGAAGACTCGATGCGTGGCAAACGAGTATTTCGAAACTCTCTAACATGCACCAGCTACAAATCAGCATATATGTTAGGTAAGATGTGAACCGCCACCCCCCCCCCCCCCCCCCCAAACTAGTTTAAGATATACGGATGGCTTTGTAATCTCAGGTGAATCAATGGCCGGGGTAGCCATAATCCTCAGCTCCGCGTCCCATAGGTGATTATTGAAAGTGATTGCCTCACCTTGCTCGCTCTCTTTTCCAACCTCGACACCTTAAGCCTGGACTGCATTACCATGATGCACAAAGATGGAGAGATCGAGCGACAACACAAATTAAGAGAAGGAAGCCGATTGAATCGGCTCTTATACGAGACGGTTGAGAAACCGTGGGGTTTGGGATCTTGGGGCATTTTGAACGGTGATCTATACAGGGATTTTCAAGAGAACGTAACCGTGCCCTGTTCGGGCGTTATCAATCAGAATCGAAGACAGTTACTCGACAGTACCACCTTTTGGCAAATTGGTTAAACTTTTATCGTATCAAGAATAACAGTTACCAACTCAGAGAGCTAGAAATTGACCATTTTGCAATCACCAGTATGACTAGGTACCCTCATATTAAGCAATTCCGAATTCAGATTGTGATTTGGAACACAGATTTATCGGACATGGACGTGTAACTCATGGGAAGGGTGCTTATGGTATGAGCCTTCAACACATAGCAGAAGAAAAAGGCATACGGTGGGCATAGATTTACCATACAGCATATGAAAAATGGAAATAATCTTGAGCAGCATGATGCTCTATACAATAGAGTGACACAGGGCTATGCAGGAAGAAAGTATGTCAATGAAAGCTCCTTCAGTGATCGTACTGATGTACTAGATCTAGATCTAGTAGAAATTTGCTACAGAAACCTTAAAATGTTTGCACCAAGACCAGCAACCCGTGGAAATTAGATGGACATAACAGACATCTGCTTCTTTTATATAAAGCTGATATTTACATAAACTAATCTAGAATTTGATCATCTCGGTAATCGCCTATCCTGTTGCATGTAATCTATCCCTTGAATCGCATATAAAAATTGTGTATGGCTAATTTCAATCTCAATGCACCCATCAGGTTGCAAGTGAGAAACATCTAGCTAGTTGCCCTTTGTGGAAGCTGCCAATGAAATTTGATTGGGCTGTTGAAGGGCATTAACCAGTTAACCCCGGGCGCCTACCCATGGCCCCGGAAGCCCCCTCTTCGTGCATCTTGGATTGGCTCACCTGAGAACACAAGTTTAACACAAAATGAGTTGTAAAAGAAAGTAGAAAAAAGCCACTTTATGGTAAATGAACAAACACAAGGTGCAACAACACATGATGTACATTAAGTTCTCCCAAGGTTTGGAACACTTGATTTGGCAATCTTGTACTAGTAAAATCCAATGAACAATAGTGAGCTTATGAGGAGGATATCACCCTGCCACGTTTGATAACCATGTGATCTTGCCACAACTTCCTCCAAGTTTCAGGAAACCCATGAATTGTGCCATGGGACCCACTTATATCACCAACCTAGCCATGCGCATGGGCACAAGAAGGCATGATAGCACTTCTATAACCAAGATAAAAATAAGACCACCCTAAAGCTCAATGCCTGAAAGAGAGCTCAGGACATAATCTCTCCCAGTAGGATGGCTGCTCAAACTTTCAAAGGCACATTACCTGTAACGAACCACTTTGACAAACATAATAATAAATACAGCACAGTAACATGGCCCTTGCAGAATTGAAGTTTAGAAAGGAAGATACACAAAATTTAGGAAACTGAAAGTTCTATCCAATCAGCCAATTTTAATTTACCTAATGGTGTTTCAGGTGACAGAAATGGAGAGTCAATTAGTTGAAAGAAATGGCAGAGCGTGGCATATAAATGAATGACACTAGGCTTCTTTGACATACAGCATTGAATATAATTCATCTATCTGATCCAAGATTCAGATTCTACTAACACACTTATGGTCAAGTCCCATGCTTTACCAAGAAAAATAACAGAAGGCCTCATTAATGCGAACTAAACAGAACAGAAGAAAACTTCCCACAAGAGATGAGTATGCAAAACTGGACTTGTACTAGGCAGAGTGCAGCAGAGCTGAAAAAAGTCCCACTAGGTTCCATGAAATGCAAGCCAACACGTTAAATCAAGTCTTCAATCAGAATGTTAAGTCTATGTATATCCATTGGTCCAACACCATATCATGAAAGAATTGGAACCTAGTGCAGCCATAAAAGTAGGAATCAATGTCGGATGTGCTCTATTGGGACACCAATCAAATGGCCCAACATGCATGAGCCAATGCATGCACTCAAAATCCCTTGAATTCCTCGTGTGCTTCTGTGTCAGTACGGAGGAACATGAATAAAAGAAAGAAAGAAAGAACAACTTATATCTTACCAAAATCTTCTTCATCATCATTTTGACTCGTGAAAAATGGAGTGAGATAGTTCTTATCCAATGCAGTGAAAGATGTAGTGCTGCAGCAGGAATCCAAAAACAATCAGGTCAAAGAGCAAATAAAAAGCCTTGAAACACATGAAGATATGACCTATAAAAACTGAACCAAACCTTTTATGGAACTCCTTGAGTTTCATCTTTAGCCTGCTCCCAGATGAAGTACCCTCATCATAAGACGGGGCAACATAGCCATTGTTTCCCTCATAGCTCTGCTAATGATAACAAAATATTAAACATTGATAGATGATTGAAGTGATAACAAGAGCAGTAAGCTATCATATATATTCATATTCACTCTAATTCAGTAGGTAAGAAACTTCGCAGATATATGTACACGCATACAACAACATTAATAAGTACAGGCTAATCACTATTCTCGAGGGAAAAAAATCATCTCAGGAGAGTAAAGATGAGCCCAGCTTAATTTCCAAGGGTGTTCCCTCGGAGAAACCCAACAACTAGCTTATGTGGAAGAGATGGAGAATTTATACAAGTTCATGAAGAAGAAGCAATGCCACTCAATCTGCAAATAAGCTAAATATGAATTTACATATTTATAAGAGCCAGTGATGTTATGAGAGAAATGAATCAACGACCAATTTCAGAGAACACAAATATGTTATGTCATCTGCACATTTGCCAAGGAGAAGTGAGCCCACATTAACTAGACAACGTCATATATTCATAGCTCTGCTAATGATAACAAAATATTAAACATTGATAGATGATTGAAGTGATAACAAGAGCAGTAAGCTATCATATATATTCATATTCACTCTAATTCAGTAGGTAAGAAACTTAGCAGATATATGGTACACGCACACAACAACATTAATAAGTACAGGCTAATCACTATTCTCAAGGGGAAAAAATCATCTCAGGAGAGTAAAGATAAGCCCAGCTTAATTTCCAAGGGTGTTCCCTCGGAGAAACCCAACAACTAGCTTATGTGGAAGAGATGGAGAATATATACAAGTTCATGAAGAAGAAGCAATGCCAGTCAATCTGCAAATAAGCTAAATATGAATTTATATATTTATAAGAGCCAGTGATGTTATGAGAGAAATGAATCAACGACCAATTTCAGAGAACACAAATATTTTATGTCATCTGCACATTTGCCAAGGAGAAGTGAGCCCACATTAACTAGACAATGTCATATATACAATGGAACCAGGACAAAAATTTTAGTGGCTTGCAGGAAAAAAAAAAAAAAGGGATAATGGAGGGAAATAAATAAACCAGATCATTTTGACTATTAGCTTCCAGGGACTTACTTCTCCAATTGGACCATTGTAACCATCACCTACGACTTCCAGAGATTCAAGCATGGTGCCAGTTGAGCCTCCAATCAATAGAACCTATAAAATAACTCAAAAGTTGGATCAAATAAACACCAAGTGCATCAGAAAAAAATCTTGAAACATTTCCATTTTGAAAAATTCAGATACCGGACATTGCATCTTAAATAAGCAAATTGTTCATAAATTGAATCACAATCTACCTACTTGATCATATCTGGAATAGGTTATAAAATACCAAGCCATCAAGCCTAAAAACTGAAACATAGTCAACCTTTCCGATTAAAAAGTTGGGAAATCTAAGAAAAAGAAAAGGATGTAAATTTTATTTTCTACATATCAATTAAAAAAAAAAAACTCCAGCATCACACTCTTTACCGCACCTTTTGCCCTGATTCTCTCTAATAATATGAAAGTCCTCCAAGGGCCAAAATTTACTATTAACATTAAATCCATTAAAACAATTTTCATGCTTTACAGCTTTGTCATCTACATAACGAGACTCACATCAGCTAAGTCAATTGATTCCCACCATAAAATAGATGATCTTTGTACGGTAATTAGGTCATTAAAAATATTCCATTTGAACTCTAGCAAAATATATGAATTTGGCTTTGTTTTACACACTTACCTCTCCTTTCACAACCTCATCCGCATCGAAAAGCATCATACAATTAAAACTACATGCTTCTTCCATTGTGCCACAAATTCCACCATGTTTTGGTAAAGAACAATTTTTTAAGCATGAATTACCTCGGCAAATCATATATCCTCCACTACCTCTAAAGGTTCAACTTCCCGAATATACCCATCTTCAAGTCACTGAATGTACCATGAAAATCTTCTTTTCACCAAAATGACTCGCTTGACCATTTGTTTTATTCATAATATATGTTAAGAATAATACATAGAATCATGGTGAATATCATTATAAGTTGTCAAGATCATGACTACTATAGTAAGCATGACCTCAAAGATTCCAAGATCAGAATATCATGGCTATTATGGTCAGAATATCATGGTTATTCTCAAGGATTCCAAGATCAGAAGATCATGGCTATTATGGTCAGAATATCATGGCTATTATGGTAGTGATTACTATAGAGATTCCAAGGTCAAATTTACCATACTTGTTTGATTATTAAACACAATTGTATAGCTTCCATGTGTTTGGATACAATTGTAAAGCTACCATAGTAGCTATTCCTTTTTAGTCTATTTAAAGAGTTGTATTTATGAAGATGAAGATGAGAAATACAAAATTATCTTTTCCATTAACATGGTATCAGAGCCAAAATCTAACCAAAGCAAGTAGCCACCCCCCCTTTCTCTGTCCAGCCACCATCTTCTTTCCACCTCCCATCATCTCCTAACCCTTTCAGCCCCTGCCAACCTAGATCTACCCCAGAATCAAATTTGTAGATCTGCCATACCGCCATCCAGATCAGTCCTTTTATAGTCTACTATTTGTGTATCTATGTGTTTACTGATTTCTGCCTTTCAGTGCAGATTTCTTGCAATGATTGTGGAGTTTGTTTTGATAGAATGTAGGTTGTGTGATAATAACCTATGGATTAGAAGTCTCTAATAGGGATGATTAGGTTGATCTCAGGTTATTTGTGATAGCATGATGCGAGCTGTGGAGGTGTGAGGGTGTAGTTTGTTGTGATATTGTTTAGTGAAGTGTTTGAGTAATGGCGTCGGAAGAGGGTCCTAAGAGTGTTGAAGTGGTGTTCTCACACCAGAAATTAATTGATATGATGCTAGCTAGTGATGGATCTAATTTTGTGGAATTACATTTTCTTGTCAAGGTCAATGTTGGAGGACTTGGCAAGGAAGAACACCTTACTGAATTATGTCTTAAGGAAGAAAGGGAAGCTAAACTATGGTTGGCTGAAGATAAGAGACTATTTTCTCAGATTGTCAATTGCATTGATAGAAGATGGCTCTCTTAATGCAGCACGTTACTACGGTGAAAGAGTTATGAGAGTTATTACATCAGTGTTTTTCTGAGACTAGAAATATGAGAAGTTATATAGTTTGGCTCAAGAGGTGAGTCGTCCAAGTCAAAATGGACGAAGTATCGTAGAGTATTACTATGAGTATAAACAAGCCACAGAAGATTTTTGTACGGCAATGCTGATCTCCACTGATGTAGCTATGATGGAGCAGCGCAAAAGACTATTTGTATTTGGTTGTGGTTGTCTGGATTGGATACAGAGTAAGAGGTGATTCGATCACAGTTGTTAACCAACAAGGATGTAGATTCCTTGTTCGATGTTGTCACTACTGTACTCAGTGTAGCCCGGGAAAGTACTTTTGGTACTAAGGACATGTCTGGTGGATCTGTCTTTGTATCTCAGAATAATGGTGGTGATGGATATAGAGGGAGAGGAGGACGTGGTGGTAGAGGACGTGGAGGTAGAGGATATGGTGGTCGTGGGAGTCAGGAGGGTGTGCTATAACTGTGGAGAATCAGAACATTTTCGTCATCAGTGTCCTAAACCTCCACAGGCACAGCAGATGCAGCCTCAATATCAGACATCCAAATTTGCTCATGCTGTATCACATCCAATTGATTTAGCTACTCATCATCCAGAGGGTCGCACCGTAGTCATGTCTGATGAAGAGTTTGTAAGGTACACCCAATTTCAGCAGTCTCAACCGTCGACATCCTCCTCTAAAGCTACTCTAATCAAGATAGGTAATCATGTTGCCTACTTTTCATCCTCATCTCAATACCGGGTCATTGACTCAGGTGCCACCGACCACATGACAGATGATCAAGATATCTTATCCCATTACAAACCATCTGATGAGTGCTTTAATGTAACACTAGCAGATGGATCCACTACCAAGTCTTAGATAGTGGAGATACATCCATTACCTCTTCGCTATCCTTGTCTTCTGTATTATATCTTTCTAAATTTTCTTTTAACTTGATGTCTGTTAGCCAAATCACTAAAGTCTTAAATTGTTGTGTTATATTTTTTTCTGACTACTGTTTGTTTCAGGATCTGTCGACTCGGAAGATCCTTGATAAGAGAAGCGAGGCAAATGGGTTGTATCTCCTGGATGAGGTTGCTACTACTATCCCATCTGGTATGGCATCTACTGTCAGGTCTGACATCTCTCCATTCCAACTTCATTGTCGTCTTGGTCATCCATCCTTAGAAGTCTTGAAAAAATGTGTCTTGAGTTAAGTTCAGTAACTAGTTTGTCTTGTGAGTCGTGTGAGTTTGCTAAACACCATCGGATGTCATATCCTCCAAGAGTGGATAAACGAGCCTTGTTTCCTTTTGATCTTGTTCACTCTGATGTCTGGGTCCATGTCTTGTTACTTTCAAGTCTGGCTTTCGATATTTTATAATTTTTGTTGATGTTATTTAAGTACTTGATTATATCTAATGAAATCTCGATCTGAGTTGTTTTATACTTTCTCTATTTTTTGTTCTAAGATTCGTACTCAATATAATTACAATGTTCATATTCTTCATAGTGATAATGCCAAAGAATATTTTTCTGATCAATTTAACTCCTATATGACACAGAATGGTATTATCCATGAAACGTCATGTATTGTTACCCCTCAACAAAATGGAATAGCTGAGAGGAAGAACCGTCATCTTATGGAAGTTGCTAGAGCCTCTGTTGTTAGAATCGTACAAGTCGCAAGTTAACTCGTACGATTCGCGACGATTCACGTCATGGCCGAGTCGAACCAGAATGAAGAATCGAAAAAAGAGAAGAATCACACCTGAATCACGAGTCCGTCGACTGAATCGTGCGACTTGAGGAATCGTCCGTTACCGTCGAGTCAGAAAAGGTAGGTCTGATGGTGGTTTTTCGTCGTTTTCGAAAGCCAAAGAGCCAGAGATTCAAAAAACCACAAGCAAATCAAAGAGAATTCTTACCTTTGAACTCTTCTCTGGCTGCTTCAAGCCTTCGAAGACGACGGCGAGAAGAGGAAGAGGTCATGTGGGGAAGAGGAGGCCTCGAGCTCGAAGCCTTCGAAGCATCACCGCAAGTTCGCCGTAGGTCTGGTAGGTTCCTCTTTCCTGTTGCTTTGTTTATTTCTCTTCCTCGGTCTCTTTGTTTCTCCTTTCGAGAAGCTTTATTTTTTTTCATCAAACCGAAACCTTCCCAATCCCTCTATTTCTCCCCTGCTTCTCTTCTCCGAAGCCGCCCGAAACCCCCCCTGTTCCTCTTCCCCGAAGCCGCCCGAAACCCTCCTCTGTTTCTCTTTCCCGAAGCCGCCGAAGCTTGAAAGCCTTTTTTTTTTTCGATCAGACCGGAGCTTTCCTTGTCCCTTTTTTTAAAAGCAGGACTTCCCTTGAAGCTTCGAGACCGAGAGGCGAGAGGGGAACGGGGAGAGGTCGGTGACAGTCCCATTCCATTCCGTTGCCACCAATAGAACGGAATGATTTGTTTCTCTTTTTTTTTTACTTTAGATAAATACTTATCCACTTAAATCCTCACCCAAAAAAATAAAAACAGCAGTAATAGTAAGATTAATTTTTTTTTAACAATTTTTATTTTTTCAACAGAAATTAATTTACATACTTGCAGTAAAATTGTGTATTATTATTTTATTTAATAATGGCACCTAGAAAAAAATCTAAAGTTGTGGATCCCACTTGGAATCATTGTAAAAAATTTGATGATGGCAAAGGAGGTGATAAAAATCGATTACATCTTGTATGCAGTTATTGTAACAAAAGTTTTTGGGGAGTGAATAGAATGAAAAATCATCTTGCAAGTACACAACAATGTTTCTCCCTGTACTTAAGTTTCTGAAGAAATTCAGCATTTTTTTAAAAATTTGTTGGGAGAGAAAGAAATTGAAAAAAAATTTGGATCATGATGTTGAGTGCTTTGAAGTAGATGAGCCAAATGCAAAAATAAGAGAACTATGGATTCATTTATGATGAAAAGAAGGAAAAATGTATGTAAACAACGGACAATGAATGAAATGATAAAAAAAAGAGAACCAGTGGTTAGAGATATTTGTAGATTTCTATATGGACATGCATGGGCATTCAATTTGGTCAAAAGCCCTTTATTTGCTCAAATGTTAAAATCTGTTGGGGAGCATGAAAGAGGATTGAAATTTCCTTCTTATCATGAAGCCAGAGTTACTTTCTTGAAGAAAGAGGTGGAAAGTATTAATGAACATTTGATAAAATATAAAGATGAGTGGAAGATGTTCAACTATGTCCGATGGTTGGACTGATGGAAAAAATCGATCTATTACTATTTTTCTTGTGAATAGTCCAAGTGGAATGGTGTTCCTCAAATCATTGGATACCTCTGATGTTAGTAAGGATTCAAATAAATTGTTTGAATTGCTTAACAGCTTAGTAGAGGAGATTGGAGAGGAAAAATGTAGTTCAAGTGGTAACAAATAGTGCCTCTGCTTATGTTGGCGTGGGTAGACTTTTAGAAGAAAAGAGAAAGCATCTTTTTTGGTCTCCATGTGCAGCCCATTGTTTAGATTTAATACTTAGTGACATTGGAAACATTCCAATTTTTTTTAATACACTTGGCAAGGCAAGGTAAATTACAGTTTATATTTACCGCCATACTTGGATTCTTAGTTTGTTTAGAAAATATTTTAAGAACAAGGAATTGACAAGACCGGCGGTTACTAGATTTGCAACATCCTATCTTACTTTGAGAAGCATACTAGACAGGAAGATTGCTTTAAGGGCTATGTTTGCTTCAGAAGAATAAGCAAGGAACACTTATGCATGCAAATTTGAGGCTAGAAAAGTTCAAAAACTTGTATTGAGTGATAACAGATTTTGAAAAGCTACAAAATATTGTTTGAAGTGTGTCCTTCCTTTGGTCAAAGTGTTGAGACTTGTTGATGGAGATGCAAAACCGACTATGGGTTATATTTATGAAGCAATGGATAGAGTAAAGGAACAAATTGGCAAAAATTTCAACAATGTTAAGAAGAGGTATGATCGGATTTGGTAGATAATTGACATCCGTTGGGATTTGCAACTTCATAGACCACTCCATGCGGCAGCATATTATCTTAATCCCAAGTCACACTTTTTTTAATTTACATTATTCCTTTAGTAAATTTTATTATTTTAAATTTAAATTTATTTTTTGATTCATGATCTTTAGGTTCCAATATGATCCTAATTTTAATGCTAATGCTAAAGTAAAAATTGGATTGTTCAAGACAATTGAGAAGATGTATCCAGATGTTAAGACAAGAGTCATCATTGATTCACAACTTGAAAAATTTAAGAAGGCCGAAGGTTTATTTGGGATAGACATGGCAGTATCAACAAGAAATAAAAAACAACCAGATAATTATAATTTTAATTTTATGAATTTATTTTTACCTATCAAATTTAAATTTAATTTATCTTATTTTATTTGTCTAGCTCTATGGTAGAAAAATTTTGGAGAACAGTGCAAAGAACTTCAAAAGCTAGCAATTTGAGTACTAAGTCTTATTTGTAGTACCACTGGATGTGAAAGAAATTGGAGCACATTTGAACATATTCATTCCAAAAAAAAAACCGTTTGGAGCAACAAAGATTGAATGCCTTGGTGTTTGTCAAGTACAATATTCAACTTGAGATGAGACAACAAAAAAGACAAGAAAAGGGGGAGACATATGATCCGATATATTTA
The DNA here is from genome assembly GCF_000442705.2 of Elaeis guineensis. Taxonomy (NCBI): domain Eukaryota; kingdom Viridiplantae; phylum Streptophyta; class Magnoliopsida; order Arecales; family Arecaceae; genus Elaeis; species Elaeis guineensis. The sequence continues at coordinate 163,688,906 of NC_025993.2, read as the reverse complement.
TCAGATATGGAATCAGATGATGAGTGGATAACTGAGCAAGAAGAGCCATGCTTACCGAATGATGTGTCTTGGTTGGATGTAAGTGAATGTTTTGATGTTGATGAGGGACCTAATAACAGAATAAGAGAGATATGCAAATTATTTTCTTTTTTTTTTAGTTCTTAATTTTTAAAACAATTACCTTATTTTCTTATTTGGCTTTGTTGATTCTTAAAGCATTTTTGTAGGACCAAGAAACTTAAATCTTGATAGTAAAGGTAAAGGGAAAGAAAAGGTTGTTAAGGAAGATATTGAAGTGATAGAAGAAAATGAAGGTAATGAGGAAGAAGAGGAAGAAGAAGAGAATCAAGAGATGATTATGTTTGAAGATGATGATGATGATAACGATGGCGGCGATGATGACGACATTAGCCTTGCGGATGATTGTGATGACTGAAGATTCTATTAAATTTTTTGAGTGAATAGTAAATTAGTGATACTTCATGTTTATTTTTAATTTATGTTTTGGACTTAGTATTTTAAACTTATCTATACTTTTTGGACATCTTTTTGAGTATTCGTTAATGAATAGATTGGTATACATTTTGATTGTGCTTTTTGTTACTGAATCTTACGATTCGGGTCACGATTCGAGTCGCAATTCAAGTTAAGGCATGGACGATTCATGAGTCGAATCCCAATTTGACAACATTGGCTAGAGCCTTAATGTTTCAAATGAAAGTACCTAAAATATTTTGGACAGATGCGGTTCATACTACTGCATTTTTTATAAATCGCATGCCGTCCTCTGTTCTTAATGGTCGTGCACCTTATACAGTTTTGTTCCTCACTCAATCATTGTTTCCCATTCCTCCAAAGACATTTGGCTACACTTATTTTGTACAGGATATGAGATCTCAGATTAGTAAGTTGGACCCTCGATCACTAAAGTGTGCCTTTCTTGGATACTCCTGTACACAAAAAGGGTACCGATGTTATTCTCCCGTGCTAGGTCGATACCTTGTATCTCGAGATGTCACCTTCTTTGAATCGAATCCTTTCTTTGCTAGTCTCTCTCCTTCTACTTTTGAGATGGATTCTATGAAGGACTTTCTGATTTACACGATCAATTATTCCACTCCTACAGCTTCACGTAATCCACCTCGTCCTCCTATTACTTATGTCTACACCCATCGTGATAAACCTCCCAAGTCAGTTGTTGCAGGTCCTCAACTAGCAGATCCATCAGTGGCTATCTCAAACCTACCGACTTTCGCATCGTCTGATTCTAATCTTAATCTATCTATTGCTCTCAGAAAAGGTAAACGCAATTGTACCCATCCTATTTCATCCTTTGTTTCTTATAATCATTTATCACAATCAACCTGCTCCTTTGTTACCTCTCTTGATTCTATGACTATTCCTAAAATATTAGATGAGGCATTGTCACACAATGATTGGAGGACAGCTATGGAGGAAGAAATGTCGGCTCTTAAGGCTGATGGCACTTGGGACCTGATTTCTCTCCCATCAGGTAACCATACTATTGGGTATAAGTGGGTATATGTGATGAAAATGAAGGCTGATGGTTCTGTTGATAGATTAAAAGCTCGTTTGGTAGCTAAGAGATATGTCCAGACTTATGGTGTGGATTATACTGATACTTTCTCTTCTGTGGCTAAGATGACATCTATTCGTATAATTATTTCCTTAGCTGCTACTTATTGTTGGCCCTTGTATCATTTAGATGTCAAGAATGCATTTCTTCATGGTGATTTGCAGGAAGAAGTGTATATGGAGCAACTCCTTGGGTTTGTTGCTCAGAGAGAGTATGGTAAGGTGTGCAAATTAAAAAAATCATTATATGAGTTGAAGTAATCTCCCAGAGCTTGGTTTGGCAGGTTCAGTGATGTGGTGATAGAGTTTGGCATGAAGAGTTCATGTGATCATACTATGTTTTTCAAACATACTGACAGTGGTTGTATTTTGTTGATTGTGTATGTTGATGATATTGTGTTACAGGGAGCAACGCACAAGATATTTCTTTACTAAAGGAGTTTCTTCAGGCAAGTTTTCCAACAAAAGATTTGGGACAACTGAAATACTTTCTTGGGATTGAACTAGCTTACTCAAAGAAAGGTATATTTCTTTCTCAAAAAATGTTTTAGATCTTTTGATAGATACTGGTCTACTTGGAGCAAAGCCTTGCGAAACTCCTATGGATTCAAATGTCAAACTTGTAGTAGATGAGGAGAAGATGTTTACTGAACCACAGAAATACAAAAGACTTGTTGGAAAACTCAACTACCTCACAATCACTCGATCAGACATTACATTTTCTGTGAGTGTATTGAGTCAGTTCATGACAGCACCCACTATTGTACATTGGGATGCCTTAATCCGTATAGTGAGATACTTGAAAGGAACCCCAAGAAAGGGTATTGTGTATGGAAATCATGGTGGTATACAGATTGAGGGGTTCACTGATGCTGATTGGGCAGGTTCGCCTAATGATAGGAAGTCTATAACAGGATACTGTGTATTTATGGGAAGAAATTTAATATCTTGGAAGAATAAAAAGCAAAATAGTCTCTCGATCAAGTGCAGAATCAGAATGTCGGGCCATGGCACCGACAACATGTGAATTAATGTGGATTCAACATCTTCTAGAAGAGATTGGTCATATAAATTCTTCTCCTATGAAGCTGTGGTGTGATAATCAAGCAGCTATGTATATTGCATCGAATCCAGTGTTTCATGAAAGGACGAAATACATCGAAGTTGATTGTCACTTTGTGAGGGAAAAGATTCAGCAAAAACTCATTTCCACCTGTTACATACACTCAGAGGATCAATTGGCCGATTTGTTTACAAAGAGTCTTACCCAAACCAGGATTGATTACATTTGTGACAAGCTGGGCATGATTAATATCTATCTCCAACTTGAGGGAGAGTGTTAAGAATAAAACATAGAATCATGGTGAATATCAAAATGAGTTGTCAAGATCATGACTACTATGGTAAGCATGACCTCAAAGATTCCAAGATCAGAATATCATGGCTATTATGGTCAGAATACCATTGTTATTCTCAAGGATTCCAAGATCAGAAGATCATGGCTATTATGGTCAGAATATCATAGCTATTATGGTCCTAAATATCATGGCTATTATGGTAGTGATTACTATAGAGATTCCAGGATCAAATTTACCACATTTGTTTGATTATTAGACACAATTGTATAGCTTCCATATATGTTTGGATACAATTGTAAAGCTACCATAGTAGCTATTCCCTTTTAATCTATTTAAAGAGTTGTATTCATGAAGATGAAGATAAGAAATACAAAATTATCTTTTCCATTAACAATATAGAAGGTACCAGAGATATTATGATTTTTTTGCAATAATTACAGATCTTTTACATCATCAACTTCTTCAAGTGCCACTCTACATTTTTTTCCAACCTTTTAAATTGATAATATTACCTTTTTGATCCATATCACTCCTATAGAGTCATTGACATCTTCACCATCTCCTATAATTAACCCCCTCTTGCCCCTGCTTTAGAACTTGTTAGGCATTTCTATATTGAGATTTTCCACTATCTAGGCTTACGCCAATTGCATGATGTAGCTCAGCTAGTGCCTCCACGGATAAGCCATCATCACACAGGCAAGTTTTAATACCATTAACCCCCATCTATGATTTATCATTCTTACTAGAGGTACAAATGAGCCAAACAGCTACTCGAGCTTGACTCAGTCCAAGCTCTACTTGAGTCGACTATTGCCAAGCTTGAGTCAAACTCGAGTTGCTCAAATAGTTTTCAAGTCAAGCTCGAGTAGCAAAATACTTAGCTCAAAGGCTTATGAGCCTGTCAAGTATATGTATTTTTAACAATATTATATTTTACATATAATATATTATTAATTTAATATTTTAAAATATAAGTATGTTATACTCTATTTTTACCATATTTTTTTAAGTATGAACAAGGCTCGAACATGAGCTCGAGTATAGCTAGGTTAATATTCAAGTCAAGTCGAGTCAATCTCGAGGATTGCTTTTTCTTCTTTATTGAGTCAATTTCAAGCTTGGATATTAGGGATTCACCGATCTTGAGTCCAACTTTGAGCCCAAATATTTTGAAGCAAGTCAGGTTCAAGCCACTAGCTATTCGACTCGATTCGGCTCGATTGTTCCCCTAATTCTACCATAATCTATGGTCACATAGTGGCACTGCATCATGTATGTTCCATCTATACATATAAATAGCCACCATAGCATATTCCAATATTCTTTCAAACTTCACTTTCTACTCTTTTTTACCCTCTTCTTTCTATGTTTGCCCATGGGTCCTTGGTTGCCTATGGCCGAGGAAGCTTGTGGCTCGCACCATCAGAGGCTTACCCTTTTCCTCCATGCCAAGCAGCACATGAACGGATTTGGCTGTTTTTTCTTCTGACTTCTGATTCACGTGCACAGCAGCCAAGGCATCAATTAATATTCCATTGAGTGGATTCTTCCATTTTCTCTAATGCCCAAGTGACTCTTATTTATGTTCAGATGGCATAAAAAAAGAGGAATATATGTTTTCTGCACTACTGTGTCCTAAAATTATGGCAAATAATGTATCAATGTATTACAGCAAGTACATTGTTAGATTATTAGCGATTACAAGAGAAATAAAAGACTAATGACGGAAAAATAATGACATTATTTACCAAACCACGATTGACTGAATAAAATATTTTTGATTGCTGACTGGATAAAAAAAATCTTCCATACAGTACAGATATTTGAATTAAATAATGAATATGTTAATGTTACATGATGATTATTGTCTGCACTGTCATTATAATAGAATAATGGCTAGATAACGGGTAATATTTAGTATCCATTACTAGCATGTACAGCAATGACAGATACCCACTGAACGCCCAAAACCGACTAGTCATTATGATGGTTATAACACACGTTACTTTCCCAAAACTACCTGCCCATAGTTTATTAGGCTTTAAAGCAAATGCGGCTATATCAGCTGTTATTTTTGTTGTAATGGAAAATAATAGTCAATAACCAAAAACTAATAACAGTGTTATTAGCCCAAATCATGCTGGTCAAATAAAAAATTATTCTTATTTGTCGACTAAATAAAAAAATCTAATAGGCACAAAAGATTGAATTTCGAAATATTACAAAACAGCATGCTTAGCGAATGCCATAAAAGGTATATAACAGATCTTGATCATATGCTAACAAAACAACAGTCAAACAATTGTTGTTGTTCAAATACTTCTTATTCATATTATAGCATAAAGAACCCCCTCCGAAGTAATCATGATCATCACAATGTTATGATGGCTGTTATCTAAAATCATGATTTTTATTGACAAAATTCACCTCTACGACAAAACTTCTAATACCTACAGTAGCCTTTCTAATATGCATGTCTATTATTCACTAGATTTTATATGCAAACAATTGTATTAATGTTAGGTGGTATTCACCACATATGTACATAGGTGGTGATTTTTTTTTGCATGCCAATATAGTTATTTGTTGCATTTCAATTATGTACAATTTTTTCTTTTCTAACTGCCAGTTTACTCTTGCTCCAGTCATGCATGTCACAGTTTTCGTCTATGTATGAGACAATTTGCATTCTTGGTTTTTATCCTATTTTGGAATTTCAGTTTTCTGACTCTGCATATTTTGTTTACATCTTCTGCACAATTTATGGACACACATACATACATACATTACTTTCTCTCATACACTTTCTCCTAGATTTCACATGCATGGCATGCAGCTTTTGCAAGTTCTTTAATACAACAGTTGTGGCCAAATAGCATACCACACCATTATAAGATGTGACCGTGTTTCTGAACCAGCATATGAGAACCTATTTCGCAGATGTTGGTCTGCAAAAAAACAATACCAACCTAAATGGTTGAATCAACAGATACAAGGTTTACATGATGGCATATGGCTTTAGACAGAAGAATGGCGCTATGCAGATATTGATGGGTATTATTCTCAACATTATGATCTTCCTGCTAAACTCGATATGACATATTATCCACCATATAGCTACTGACTTCATAAGGCTCACTTGGTAAAATGCTTCACCTCTCAAACAAACCCTCTGCACTGGATTCAGAAGGATTTTTAGTTTTCTTGAAGAGTTCATGTTGAAGCATATGACAATACGAGCATTGTTGTTGTTGTTTTTTTTTTTTTTTTTTTGGAAGGGATGCCAGATTGAAAAATTACAGAAAGCTTGGTATGGAATTTGAAGAAGTTTGGCACTATGTATTTTATGACCTTGGAAGAAAGTGCTAGTTCCTTTCGATTGGCCATGAACATATTTCATTTACCTTTTACTGAAAAAAGATCTTCAATCAAGAAAGAATATGTTATTGAAATCATCCTGGAAAATCAAGAACATCTCAACAAGAAAGATGCGCATTCAGTAAGCCAGGAAGCATGCAATGACCAGGTCCCAATGCGCACTTTAAATGTGCATTGTTTGGAATAGAAAGCAAGCATCACAAACAACACCTACCGTCAGGACAACTATAGCAGTGGTAGCTGTGAATATTGTTTGTCCATGCCCTTCAGGAAGTTCATGGATTGATTGCAGAGCAAGGGCAAAAGCCATAGCCCCTCTAAGTCCTGCGTGCACAAAAATTATCTATCATTTAAAAAAAAAAAAATTCAAATGTAATCTTACATTCTACCAGTCTATGTACTCACCACTGTACCAAAGAGCCTTCTGGTGTTTTAGGGGTATTTGGCGATGTGCTGGACGAACCAAATTGACCAAGTAAGCACAACCAAACACATTTGCCGCCCTAAAGTAAAGACAAATCAAGAAGGTCATGTGATGTTATTGAAGATATTCTTAGAATCAGATTGCTACAAATCAGAAATCCCTAGAAACAAAATTAACAAACTAAAGCATGAAATTGATACAACATGAAAAGTGTCTGTAACAAGGAAGAAGGTGATGGAATCAGAGTGCAACAGGTCCATGCCTGTAATATTCTTAAAGCAGTCCTGCATAAGTACAAAAGATTTAAAAATATATGATATGGACAAAAAAAAATGTATAAGATATTATAGTAAACTAGCAAAAGCCACCACCAAATGCTTGTTGCATAGTTCATGCTGATAATATCTACGATAAATTACTGCCTATTTATACTAGCATGTAAATGTTGAACATAAGTCACAAGCCACCTATGAAGGGCCAACTCCGACAGAAGTGCCAATATCACAGAAGCATAAATAAGTTCATGAAGAACATGTTAAATTGGCACAAAAATAATATTTTTACATGTCACCAGCTTGGGGAATGCTGGCCATTATATTTGTTTTGTGCCATGCCTTAAAAAGAAAAAGAAAAGAAAAGAAAAGGACCTTTAGGCACATGTTGGTTCTCTGCAAATAGGCAGGATACAGACAAACATGCATGCCCTCTGCTGGCACCTGCACATCTCAGTACCAAAAACATTGGGTACAACTGTACAAGGCCTATAAATCATTTTAACTTTTTGCTGTAATCACATCATAGAGTCTAGACCTTGCAAGTCAAGATGCCTCAAAGGCTATGCAATTATCTCACCATTCACCTTCAATTTGACACGTGTTGGCATGTCTGGAAAATATTTGATATGGGACAAATAACCGAAAAAGCAAACAACGTGCAAGATACACTTAGGGTGCATTTGGTTTGCGACTGGAATGGGAATCCATATGGCTGTATCCCCCGATGCGTTTGCTTCATGACCGGAATCAAAATGGGATTTGAATATAGAGGAGAGTAGGGATTGGATTTTGGGGGATTGGGACATTCCATTGCCCCTAAAATCAGAATAGGAATGGACTTCCCCCAACCAAATAGCTGGAATAGGAGTCATTCATTTCCATTCCCATTCCAAAGTTCAACCATCCCCCCCCCTCCCCAAAAAAAAAAAAACCAAACATGCCCTCAATGTACCAAGCGCATTAATCAATATAAACTTTTCATCGAAAAGCCTAATTCATGTAACATCAAGAAGCCTTGAACGTGAGGCTAGGGAGAATGCTTGGCTTCACACCTGCAACTTAAGAGGCAGCGCCGCAGCTTGCAACAAGTAAACATACAAATTAGCAAAGCTACAGCAAATACCTATATGCTAAAATTTATGGGATACAATTTACATGACTAACACCACATAAACATCTATAGACATTCTGTGGTGCATATCTCTCACACATCACCCTACCTTTTCCCAACTCATAAAAGACAAACAGTTGGTTCCCTAGTAGTTCATGTTTTAATAACGCAGCGGTCTAAATCTGTGGATAGGTTAGCGGGCTGCTCAATAGACTAGATATAAAAAATAATTAAGTAATTTTCACATAAAGTAACAGCTAATATGCATGCACTCATCACTCATGGAAAATTGGAAGCTAGAGTAAGAGGCATGAGGAAGAATTGCAACAGAAATAGAAGTAATCTGAGAAGCCGCAACGAGAAAAATCTTGAATTGCAGGTTAGTTCACCATGAAATGCCAATGCACAAAGTTCGGTCTCCTGAGCAACCAACTCGGTGATCTTAGGTACAATATGAAGCCAGGGTCTAATGAAGCAACTGATGTTAGGCATTTAAAATTCCTAAATGGATGGCATCTTGTCTCGCTAAATGGAGAGATTTATGCCCCTTAGAATATTGCTTATTCTTAAAAGCAATTATCCATGAGCAGAACTCCAAGATCAACTGTTGAGTCTACCTAGCAACCTAATATACAGAGGATAAACTTGATACACAAATCCTAAAGGCAAATTACCAAATCTCATGAACGGTCCAAAGTTGGAGGTCTACAGTCAAAGCCGAAGGTCCACAGTAGTCAAGAGTATGATATTTGTAATAAACATTGCAATGTGATTAATTAGGCACGATATCAAAGAGCCGCACAACAAGGTCGCAAATGGCAAATCAACAGTTAAGAGATCAAGGCTCAAAAGAAACCAAATCTTGGATGCTTAGTAGGACAAAGCATGCTAAAAAAGTTTAAAAAAATAAGAGAGAGAGAGAGAGAGAGAGAGAGAGAGAGAGAGAGAGAGACCACCAATAAGTCACCAAGCAGCAAAGTATGGAAAAGAGATGTGAGGGAGCTAGCAGACAACATGCAAGGACCAGAGATGCATTAGTTAAAGCTCCAAAAATTGTCTAAAGATGCAAGGCACAAGAGTACCTAGTTGAGATCAACACCAAAGCTAGCAGTGACAAGATGGTACCTAGTGACTGGTGTTAGATTGAAAAGGACTCCATTGACTTGATTCAGATAGAACTTGCGGAAGAGATATAACATTCATGTATTTCTCTAAAATGCTAATTAATGACTAAAAATATGTTTAATGGATAAAAAGAATGTTTTGTATAGGATGGATAGAAATGGCATGTAGATGATCACCATTTGGAATTTATGAGGTTCCGATGTTACATACCAATGGCTACACACCTAAAATCTTGATAAGGAGATTAAATGACACAAAGAAGATGAACAATAAAAGTATAAGCATTGGTTACAACCCTAACCACCATCCTCAAACACAACCAAATGAGAAAGCCAAAAGAAACAAGATAACAAAATCTAGCAATCTATCCCAAGCAGAGAATAGAAGTCTGACTCATCAAATTCCAGCAACATTAACTATTGGAGGTTAATGATGGTATCCCACAATAAGACAAGCAAATGTCCCATGGCAATCTACCAAGGCAGCCATTAGACAACTAGCAATATATGTCAAATCTTGGTAATGGCCTAACAAAGACTCTAAGATCGTTAACATGGCTTATGTGGAGTTGGAAATACTACAATACGAGCTTATTTGGAGCTATGGGCCAATTTTATTTTTTGTAACTGAATTGACTTAATCTTTGTGATTGGATCCTTAGCCTAGTGAGGATAACAAGGCTCGAACAGGAGAAGTATGTAACAGCATGTGTGAGCAAGGTTCGCGGACTTAGTATCCGAACCCATGCCGGCTAGCCGGCAGTACGGGTTGGTATGGATCCATATTGGACCGGACTGGCGCAAACTGACATAGAGGAAAAGAAGTGAACCGGGAGGAGGAAAAGAGAGAGAGGAGAGGGAAAGGGAAGGAGAGGGAGAGAGAGTGTGGCCAGAGGAGATGCTGGCAGTGGCCACAGATGGGCCAGCAATGCACTCAGAGGCCCATCAAGGCTCCGCTTCATCCGTCGATCCTTAGTCGAGAGAGAGAGATAGAGAGGGGGGAGGGAAAGCCGCTAGAGAGGCCATTGGAGGGCCTCTGGATGGTGCAATCGCAGGCTCCGACGCCGCGAGCATGAAATAAAGACTATTTTTTAAAAAACCCCAATTACAGTGAAGCCGGCAATGGGTTTGTTGATTTCACTGTTTGCCGGCTTCAGTATTCATCTTTCTTTTTAGAAAAATCCGACGAGTGAACGAGGATGGTCACTCCTGTTTTGCAGCCGCAGCTCCATCCATACGTTTTCCATCGCCCGGTGGCCACGGCGACCACCCGACAACTTCCAATGCCCCTGCACCAGTTACTCCTCCCTCCGATATGGTCGCTCTCCCTCTCTCTTCCTCTCTTTCTCACTGGATTAAATACACTATCGGGCGACGTCAAGCCATGGAGGCCTCTGCAGCCCTCCAACAGCCTCAACGGGCCACGGCCAACCTCCGATGGCGTCATGCCATCTCTCCCTCCCCTCCTATCTCTCTTCCTCTGTTTTCCTCTCCCTCTGGTGTACCATTTTCCTCAGCCAAACCATCCCGATTTGCCGTCAAGATGGCTCGAAACGCCCTGAACCATTCGATTCGGGATGGTTCGGTGTTCCACATGTGCGAGCGTCTGTCTAGTTCCCAATCAATTATGCAAGAAGACCTTGGGTATATATACAGAGCCAAGGAACCCAAATAATACCACCTTCTCACTAGCCTTTTTAGCTGAGGTCCTAGATCATTATAAGAGGTATTGACTCAAAAAATGATTGGTTTGATCAAACCCAGAATGATTCCAATGATTAATTGTTATAACTATAATTTTAAGCAGTTCTCACAAATAGAACTTTTTTAGCTAAAATGGGTTTAAGAGCATATCCAACCACACATTAGTAGGTTCACAGTTCACCAAGTTCATTGGCCGGTCTAGTCAATTTTCAAAACATTGCTACCAACTAGCATTAGTACCAGGGTCTACCAAATCAGTTCTAGGGCTTGCACCAGCCGGCGATCAATTTCTTACCATAAGGGTCAATACTATGTCGTTCTGAGACACATCAAAACAAGGGAGCCAAAAAGAGGGGGCGAGGGAGGAGAGAAAGGGAGGTTGAGGGAGAGAGAGGTTTGAACCATCACTAGGGACCTTCAAGAGCCCTGAATCTGACAATGGGGACCAAGAGGGAGAGGGAGAGGGAGAGGGAGAGGAGAGGCTGGGACAGAGAGGTTCAAGCCATCATGAGGGAGCTTCAAGAGCTCCAAATCCGACAATGGGGACGGACATAAAGAGGGAGGGAGAGGAGGGGGAGGGAGGGAGGGAGGGAGAAACTTACTTGGGTAGGGACCTCATCGTCATCGTCATCAACTCGATCAGTGCAGAGGGCTTTGGTGATAGGGTTTCCAAATAGACCAAGGAGAGAAGCTTCAAGAAGGGGAGGGGCGAAGCTCTTATATCCCAAAAGGATGGGTTGAATCATGCTGGTGATTGACCAATCTGGTTTGGCACGTCTTGAACCAACAGATTTACAGTTTGGCTAACCTTGATTAGTACGAACACAGAAAGAATATCTTTATTTAGTTTTTTTTTCTATTTTCTCAAAACTCAAATCTAAATAAAAGTATCTAGTTTTCAGTAATATGCATTAAGATATGAGCTAAAAGTGGTTTTTCTTTTGTTACAAGCATCGATCTTTCTTTGATATAGTTTTATTTTTTGGGTAAAAGCTTCAATTTTCCTCACTTTATACAATAATTTTTAAGTTAACTTTTATGACCGAATCAAGCTCACTATTAAGCTAAGCTCATCACTGAGCTCACGTGCCTTGAGTGTATTAACAAGCAAATCGATAAATGAGCCAAGCTTCACAATCTAAGTGAGCTCGATCTTCACTTGATTCAATTTTCAAGCTTTAAGAAGCTGAGCGTGAGTTGGCTCGATTATATATGAGTCGAGCCTGGGGTGGGGTTGCCAAGCTCATCTCAAGCTTGGGTCGAGATTGAGCTGTGCAATTTTTCTTTTCATTTCTAGCCAAACTCAAATAGAGTTTGCTAGCTCATGTTTAGCTTATCTACACCCTTATGAGCACAGCTCTTTGAAAGCAATCCATGCTGAAATATGGCATATCGCCTCATTTTTGCAATTTCGATAATGGAGTATTGGGTGTTAGCACAGTACCATACCATACAAATAATGTACTAATGCAAATAGTACTAGTTATTCAACCATTGATCACGATTCTTACAAAGTCACGGTGGGCATAGATTGGTCACACGACATCCTTGAAGCAAATTTTTACTTCATCCACTCTTTCCATATTCTATCAGACATCCTCTATCTCAATGTTCTTGCATGTAAAAGATCCAAGAGTGTAAGTTGATCAAGTTGGGCTATCTCATCACCATTAGTGCCTAGTAAGGCCAATTTTTTATTTGATTCTACAAAAAACATTTCTGTAAATTCCAATTTCACTTTAGTAACTAAGTTTGGGCCCTAATCCCCTGAAAACTTCATTTGCAATTCCAATTTTACACAAACCCCTGGACATAACAGCAAGTCACATAACACCAACAAACTCCTGAGCCTCAGTAACAGGATCATTTATGACGCAGCAAGTTATGCACTTGAGAGTCAAACCTTGGTGTTGCCACAAGTGCACCTTCAAAAGTCACTTATACATTCCCTAGTAAATAGACATAACAAGGTAAAAATGATGAACCATGTCATATGATCTTCCAACCTCATTCATAAGATTCAGTTCAATTTTGTGAGCCACTTTATCAAGGGTCATGTCTTCTATTGATGCAAGCATCCCTTAATACAAGAAAGTTAAAAGAACATATTAATCTTATTTAGGATCATATCAAGTTAGCAAGCACAACTCTATCGTTTCAATATGTTTGTGCTGTACACCAAATCCTGGAGAACCTGGAGTCTGATCGATGTAGAGCAAAAGAAAGCCTCGCTAACAAGAATGATCTACAAAATGCTAGGAATGCAACTGCTGATTTTGAACTGAACTATCTATCTCCACATCAAGCTTGCTAGATAAAAAGTAAACTAGTAAATAAATTGCAGCAGTGAAGATCAAGGCATCCAATACTTTGCTCTTATAACAGAAGCATAAATCACAAAATAAAAGGTTTGTAGGAGAGTCAGAAGTTCATACCTTGCAACTCCTATGAACAGCTGGGTGTTTAATGAAGACTTAAGGAAAGAACAAGACCACGCCTAAGAAACACTCTAAAAGCAATAAAATTTGTGCATAATGAATGAATTAAAGGATACAATTGAGAAAAAGATAAATCCAACGTGTGACCAGCTATGTTGTTCCATAGCAATATCAAAACCCATATATATAAATCTGCAGGCCAAACAAACTTAGTAAGAAAAGTTAATTGTAAAGTTGGTCTAGAAATATAATTAACATTTATAAAGAAATATAGGTGTTTACTGAAGATAATGACGTGATTCATATGAGAATTTAATAAGCATTAAAATAATCATTCATGTGACAATATCTTACACAAAAGTTTCTGCCAATGATGATATAAGGTGGAAAAAAGCAGTAGCAAAACGTTGAGAGTTTTCTGATAAATTTGAGAAGGTATAATGCTTCATGACCTGAAAAGAATGGAAAGATAAAGAATCTTGAAAACATTTATCACCAAATATGGATATCTGTACAGGTTAACAGGTAGAAAATGTACTTACAATTCCAGTGAACAATATAGAAACAATTCCAGACAGGCCAAGACCTTCTGCTAGCATGTAGCTAGAGAGAATAATCAAAAATTAGCAAATTATGACTTTCAGATGCAACTGAATGTAGAAATAAGAATTCAGTATTGGCTTACGAAAAGTAAGGGAAAAGGACAAACAGACAGCACTCCAAATTCTGAAGGCTGGAAGAACAAACAATGTCATTCAGTACTTTTTATAGCTGCCAACCGTTATGAGAAGATTGAAAAAAAATAAAAAATCAAAGGATAAGAAAAGATAACTGCCATACTTACTTGTCAATGTCCAACCCAGCATACTTAAAGAGGTACCAAGTGGTTAAGGTTTTTCAATATACTTTATTGCAGAGAGAATAAAAACCAAAGTACACATCCTCGTTAAATTTATCACAATATATGCAACAATATTGAATCTTATGAAGAGACAAGGTGCATGGACCAGCTATATCTTGTTATGCATCATCCATGATGAAAAGTTGCAAGCACACCTGTTACCCTCCAAAATAGATTCCTGAACATTTTCTTTAATCATTAAAAATCTGATCATGATAATATACAAAGCATTATATATGTTCATACATAGCAATCTAGCATAGATAAAAAATGGGTTCAAAAGGAATCTAATTCCTTGAGAATGCATGTACAGACCATAAAGGCATAAACCATCAATCAGTAGACAGCTAAACTACTTTTTCACTCTCCTTGTTTCATCTCTTAGGAACAGAATTCCAAGAGCAAACTTTCAATTACAGCATATGCACAAGAGAATGAAAAGCATCAACCTAGATCACCAAATCACAGCTAAGTTTTCTTTGCATTGCTGCTTTATCAGTTGCACTATTTAAATAACCGTGGGGAGAATATTTCCCATGCTGTTCTCTAGACATGATTCCAAGTTTGGAACTTGATGCTCAATCACATCTTTTGACAACATCTAGATCCATAATTTGTCGTTCACCTGCTCAGACTATTAGTAGTTCTACTTTAAGAACTAAACCTACATAGAATTTTCCTACTTGGAAGGCCAGACGTTTAAGAAAATTGGATAAACAATAATTGACCTAGGTGCAGAATCGCTCCACTCAGTGTTATCTAATTGCTTAAGCAATATTCCAATCTTGGGTCAGATAAGAGTTCGCAGGATTCTGTGTGATCTCAGCTTATTAGTCTGGCTTACATAACCAGAGTTTATTATATTTGGTTCTGCACTGCATGTTGAACTTTTAATCATCAACCTACTTCATATCAAGGGGACATCAGACCAAAGGATCAAGATCATTCTAAATTTTTATAAGATATAATATCTCGGAGGTTACTTCCGTTAGAGGGTATATTGATGCATTTTTTTTTTCATGGCAGAAATACTTCAATTTAATGTCATCCTCGTCTAATGTCCAGAGCTTTTAGTTTTATATTACCTCTCTATTTGCCAAATCTAGGAAAATTCTTAATCCAAAGTTTCACAGTTGTTGATGACACCAAGGTATCACATCATGCTACTCTCTCTGTTTATTAACTTTGTGCCTTGATATTTCAGTGCATTTCATCAGCTATACAATCTGCTTGGAACAAAAGCAACAGCTATAGTTGAGGAAAACCCGGCTCTACATGAGCCCACACTTGTGATCACTTCTCTCTACGAATAGTGGCTTCATCAATCAACAATGCCCGCAAATCAAAAATTTAATTCGGACAGTCGTCTCAATTCTAAAGCTCTAAAACTCAATCATATCGCGGAAGATTCCACAGACAAGACATGAGTAGAATGAAACATCTACCCTTGATTTTGAACATGAAAACCAGGTGAAACAAACCACAATTGCTAAATATGAACTCTCCCTGCTGACATAGTGAAAAGAAACGATACAGTTTTTTTTGCAATGATCTCAGAAATTCTACATATAGCCCACTCTTAATTTTTGTGCTTTGTAATTACCGTCCATTTCAGCAGTTATAAAATCTGCTTGGAACCTAAGCAACAGCCAGAGTTCATAAGAACTTGTAATCACTTCTCTCTATGAATAATGGCAGTCAACAATGACTGCAAATGGAAGATTGAATTCAGAAGCTCATATGAATTTTTGAGCCCCAAAGCTTTAGCATATCAGTGAAGATTCCACAGACAAGGCATGAATAGAATGAAACATCTATCCTCAGTTTTGAAAATGAAAACCAGGTGAAACAAACCACAATTGCTGAATCTGTCTCCCGATGATATGATGAAAATAAACAATAGAGCTCTTTGCATTGATCTTAGACGATCTATCCATAGCTCACTCTTGAACTCAGCACCAGTCAGATGATGTTCATTTGCATGCCTTTATGATATTAAACAGGTTATTGCACTTGTTTACAATAAGATGAGCCCATGTCTTACTCTTTTTTTTTTTTTTTTTTTTTTTTGAGAAAATGTCTTACTCATTTAGAGACTCGATGACTATGCTTTGTTCATTGCCTCATTCATAGCCCTCAGCTTGGTAATACAAGCCTCCCTGACATTAACAACAATCTCACTAAAAACATAGTCACTTTCTAAGCAAAAAACAAAAACTATTGCCATTAAGATTTGTTCTGGACTTCTATCTATTTCTTGTCCCTTAAGGTTTGTTTGTCGCCCAAGATTAGTTATTAATGCAACATGAGTGCACCTCAGATCTTGATATTCAAAACTTTGGAACAAAGACCTTAATACAAGTCAAATAGTCACATGATTTTGTCAATATTCCTCAGACATTTTGCTGATATGGGTCCTACCATTTTCATCCACCTAATAGTTGCATGATTTTGTCAGTAGTCCTCAGACATTTCACTGATATGGTCATACGATTTCCATCCAGCTGCATGTTGACATTCTTCACCACACTAGAACACAAACCCTTGCTAGCTGCTACATATTAGTTATTAATAGAGGCCAAATTCCAACAATGGGTATATGGATCTATCTGGGTCATGCTTAGTTCCCACAATTAGCATTTTGGCAATATGAAGGCAACAAATTGTACTGAGTATCCTTCTTAAATAATCATTATGCCATTAAATGGCATGAAATCTGGATTTTTCACCTGTGAATGGAGATATCAAGATTTATATTAACTTTATCAACCAGGACTGCCTTGGCAGTGGACCCTCTCATTTTCCTGAACTTAACTGGCTTCCTTGGTAGCATAGTCTAACACCACATAGCAATCTCAATAGGCTGCTCTTAAGCCTATAAGAAATTTCCACAGGGAGTCAGAGAATATCCATTCCTGCTTTTAGGGACTTAATGTACCCTTTATAGTAGACCTCAATTGCTGATCAAATCATGTCAAACAACTATAGGAAAAAAAAATTCAGATCTGAACATCAAAAAAGTGACATTAGCAACAAGACAAGCGTATATGCATAGCCCCACAACATACTCATGCGCCCAGCAACACACAAGCATGCATGCAAGAACAAAATTTAGTGACCAAAACACCAAATCTCTGCACCCTCACCCGCACCCAAAAACAAAAAAAAAAAAGCACATACAAACACAGACACTTGCACACAAAACACCTAAAAAAAAATGAAAAATAAAAATGCCCATGGCCACATGCATGCATACACAACTCTGTAATTTTTGTTTAGTTTCACATCATAAGCTTTAGGAAAGGCTTTACAATGCCAACAGCAATATATGAAGCAAAAAGAAGAAAATGACTGGAAACAACCATAGATTCACCCATGCAATTCCTTTCTTCAGCAGACCAGAAACTGAATTGCTTTGCCTATAAATCAAATAGCTCTATAAATTATAAAAATGTTGCATTTTGATAATCAGATTATTCTATTTGGGCCTTAAGCAGGCAGATGTTATATCAAAAATATCTTCAGCCAACAGTAACTAACATTTTACAAAATCATCTGACTGAAGCAATAAAATGATTTTAGAAAGAAAGTATCAAATTAAGAACAAGGAAATTATTGCAAATTATGTTAGCAACATATGAAAGATTTCAATAGAAATAATACAGTTTAAGAACGGCTAGGATGGTCAATATGCTGGGCCCTGTCCAAGAGCAACCCAAAAAGTACAGGCCAGGGCTTGTGTTTTAACTGAAACCATGATGTTTCAAGCTTCATATGAGTTCAGGCTGACCGGGTCAGGGCCATTTGGGGGGTCAAAGATGCTTAGACAAATTTGAGACCAACTGGCCCAGCCCATTGACAATCCCATAGAAGACAAGTTACTAGTGCAAAAGTTCCTCAAACAGAACATTTCCTGAGGATGACAACAACATTAACACTATAGAAAACAAATTACTTGTGCAAAAGTTCCTTGAACGAACAAACGAACGCACGCATAATATATATATAAGTACATTATCCTTACATTATCTTTGATGCCTAAGCTTTCTGACCCACAAATATTCTTTTTTGTATTATCATACTTTTTCTGATATCAGTCCCTCACTAAGTATGGCTATAGCACTTGCTTTTCCTTTTCTTTCCCCCTTCCAAATTTTCTTTTCCATATGCCTGCCTTGTTACAATAAATTATCAGCTAGCTAAAACCTAGTCATCAAGAATGGTTCATATAATATTCAGGAAAAAATATAACAGAAAAAAAACAAGTAACAGACTTCTCTATAACTCTACTGAGAACAACTACAAAAGGTATTAGAAAAGGATATAAGAGCAGACGTGAACCCAACTCCAACCCCTGTTAAACATAGGATATTAGTTAATTGAAAAATAAATTCTTCCAAATTAAATTACTGGAATGAAATACATAATTAAGTTGCAGAAAACCAAAAACTTGAGGCAAATCTAACTCTTATTTAATCAGGTAATTGCCTGATGGTCTCAACTGCCAATGACTTACATGATAAGAAATGATGCATGAGGGACCAAAAGGTCCGAAACATACAAGAAATGCATATGAAAGAAAATAGATTCAATAAATTTAATGCAAATCTGTTACTCAATGGTCACCAGTTGACCATCAATTAATAACCAGATGTAGTCAACATATTGTTTAATTGATTGTAACCCAATGGTAACAGACTAACAGCACTTTGTAAATGATTAGATGAGTCTGAATTACAGATAAAACACCTCTCTGAATAAATGTATTATGTGTACCACAAATAATGTCAAAGAACAGTATGGTTTGTAAGTTTAATTGATAGAGAAAACACCATCTAGAATTCTAGATATTACAGGCTGTTTATTTATTTATAACATATTAGCTAATGAGAGCCTGCTCCATATTATAAATTGATTAATCCAACTCTAATAAAAGAAAGATAACGACATTATTTTTGAGCAATTAATTATGAATCTTCATTCAAGAAATACAGTTTGCATAAATTCCCCATCATGTCTGATGCAAGGAAAACAATCCATGCCTCTTTTTTCAATGTCAAAAATGAGTCCAAATAATAAATTTAATAAGCATGTAGATAATAAGATTTCATACTAACCAGAAGACATTGAACCAACAAATGTCTCAAGAAATCTCACAACAATCATGAAAAAGTTTTGTCCTGATGAAGCATGACTTCTGACTGATGACATTGTCCTGGAGCATAATATTTCAGTCAAATAGTGAACAATAGATAAGGAACAGTTGTAAGAGCAGGTTTCGAGCACTTTAAGCAAACCTGTACAAGGAAATCGCCATCTACAATGCCAACAAGGAAAAGATATGTCAAGCAACAAGCAATAGCAGTTGACTAATATAACCATGCGTTACTGGAATTACTGGTTTTCAGACAATGGAAATACACATACTGCATCATTTAGAACAGATTCTCCAAACACCAAGGCATAGAGGTTCATATCAGTGCCAAGTTCCTGCAATGATTTAAATAAGTGACTTAATGCGTACTGAAAAAAAATAAGAGTATGGCTTTATGTAGACGAGTTGTGTAAATGAAAACCATCGACATGGAGTTTGCAGATGCCACATATATGATCTCCATGTGAGGCCTCAAAGAATTGCCATTATGTCAGATTCATATCGTTTTGCATACATCATATAATCCTCTGTCTGTGCAACTATATAGATCTAACGGTCTCGAAAAAGGTCATACAAAAACATGGAAAACTCTATTCCCAGAAAAAGGGAAACCTGATTCTTCAAGAGAATGTGATACATGGGTCATATTAGGCGCAGCAAATTATGAAGTTTCCAGGAGTCGATTTTGTAAAAACTCACTGGATGGAAGAAGAAACAGAAACAGTGGTGATCATCACAAAGCATACAATCAAACAACTGTTAAGCCCAAAATTTTGATCGTCCACATATCACGACAAGCATGACTACAAGACATGGAACTAATCAAATTGCCTCAGAACAACCTGAGATGTGGTATTCTTGGGAGGTCAGCATTGCAAAATAATCATCCACGGGATCATTTTTCCCTGCATTTACATTTATGCAGCATGCACCAAGTATAGAAGCATGCACATAAATATGGCTGCCAATTTTTTATTAAATAATGTTATGAAAATTAATTATTTGAATCCTTAGAAGAAACATCCTAGAGAAGAAAATGAAAAAGGGGAAAAAGGAGAATCTAAAAAGAATCGCTTCAGTTCACAAACTCGATCATGACACATCCATTCCTTATTCCTTTTGAGATAGGCAAAGGTGGAAAAGATGGTAAAGTCTCAAATTATTTAGACGTTCTTATAATTATATATATTTGGATATCTCCTGAATTTACAGAAATGCTGCCATTAATTTGCACAATATGTCACACCTTTCTTGACCATCCATATTTCTCAAACAGATTTGATATGGTTTTTAGCGTGTGTATACATGCATACGTACATACATAATTTGGATATCTCCTGAATTTACAGAAATGCTGCCATTAATTTGCACAGTATGTCACACCTTTCTTGACCATCCATATTTCTCAAACAGATTTGATATGGTTTTTAGTGTGTGTGTGTGTGTATATGTACATATACATATACATACATACATACATACATATACATGTATGCATGCATGCATGTAATGTATGTATGTATGTATGTATGTATATGTATCTATAAGTATGTATATGTATGTGTATATATATATATAATAGATACATATATATACATATACATACATATACATACATATATATACATATACATATACATACATACATACATACATACATACATACATATATATACACACACACACACACACACATATACATATATGTACAGCTGAACAGATTAAATTACAGGAAAGGTGTTTGTATGAGAGGGAGGGAGGGAAAGGGTGGGGGGGGGGAGAGAGACTCCCTTCTTGTCCCATGCTTTCTTCTTTTAACATAATCTCATCATGAGACTTTGTTCAAAAATATGCAGTATCAGCCAATTGTAGCATTCTACACAACATATTTGTGTGACATACACCTTTTTCACCCTTTTTTTGTTGAGATTATTATACCCACCTATAGCACACCCAATTTTTCTTCTCATTCCATCAATAATATTGAAAACAAGTTGAGTATATTAGAAATGATAATGATAAGATAGATGAGTGGAAAAATTGGAAAGGATAAAATAAGAAATAAATAAATTAGAGATGCTATAGGAGTTGCACAAATTAAAGATGAAGCGATAGAAAAATGATTGAGATAATATGGACACGTACAACAAAGATTTAAGGAAACTCCAATAAAAACAGGTATTTTAGTTTGTGCTAAAGGTTTGTAACAAAAGGAAGGGAAGAACTAAGGTAACATGGATGAAGATTGTTAGGTAAGATATGGAGAAACTTTAAATAACATCAGAGGTTGCCCTAAATAGGAACACTTGAAAAATGAGGATCCATAAAACTAACCCCAAATTTAGGGAAAGGCTAGATGGTTGTGGTTCTAGTTCATCAATAGTATTATAATAAAGCTCTATTTTTTTTATTGGATTAATAAAGCTCTAATTTCAACAGCCATTTACAAATAAGCAGCATATAACCATCTTTGGTTTGGACATGTACAACACAGGTTTAGAGATGCACCAGTATGGAGTAAATTGATATTTGTAGAAGGAAAGAGGGGCAAAGGTAGATGAAAATCATATGGGATGTAGTAGTCAGGAAGCACTTGATATCGCTATGTCTTTTAGAAAGTGTGGCCTTCAACAAAGCAGAATGGAGAAAAAAGATTCATGAAGCCAAGTGACTAAAGCTTAGTTGAGCTGAGTTGCACAGTGTGATGCTTCGTCCATTCCCATGCATTTAACAATATCAAGCATTTTGCTGGATTATTCCCATTGGTTATTATGGCCTATTTCCTCGAGTCACCAAGGCGGCAAAAATGTCCAGATTATCTCACATGAGAACAAGATTGCAAAGACAATTTTCCTGATATATATTTCAGATTTTCTTATAAAAGTGTGGCAAAGATGCCATACCGGACAAAAGCCAAGACGTAAAAAGAGTTTTTTTTTTTGGAAAAGTTAGAAATCGATATGGACCTTGGGATGCAATGTCATTTAACAAATTCTGGGAGACTGCCCATGATTTCAAATATGATAAGAAAGGCTCAGGGTTAAAATCTAACAGTCTAGCAACCAGCAGACATGAACTGAAAATTCAGCATTGCACTGATCCTACTTGGTATGCAAGTACCTAGAATGACTACAGAGGCTAAAGAAATTTAATGGTGGCATAAATTTCTGCATTTTTTCTTGTTATGAATTATGATGAATAACAAATTAACAAACATCCGTAAAAAGGTGTGAGTTTGTTATGAATTTCTATAGAGGAAAAATAGCGTGTAATGATTGCATAACTTACTAATAAATATATCATTTAAAATATTAAGATGAATAGAAGGAAAACATCTACACACCTGGAATATGGATAACACAGTGACAGGATCTGTCGCTGATATGAGAGCACCAAACATAAGGCATTCCACCAGTGGCAGTCTATACATGAGAAATGTTAATCCACCAAGGTATCTGCAAAGGAATAACAAGATAAATAAACGACTGACAGGAAGTTTCAAAGGAAATGCAAATTTGCACAATAAACAGGAATCAAGATTTAAAGGATGCTTACACTAATATCCCCGTAACAATTGATGCAACAAATGTCCCTAGAATTGCAAACGTGACAATGGCTCCAAAATTTGAAAAGAATGGTTTCTGCCGAGGCCAGTTCGGTAGATGCATCACATATGCAACTTCAATGCAAGAACAACATGCAGAAGATGATACAACTCTAAAACACTTACCGGTGCTAAGCTGAACCCTGATTGAGTACGCTGAAGTTAAGAGAAACATCACATAACCCATGGCATCATACAGTTTTATCTGATGAACTTAAAACATAATTTAAAAAAAGAAAAGAAAAAATGACTTTGGACATAGCAAAGATTGGATATAATATAATTGGAGGTAACAAGAAGAGGAAGAAAAATTCTTCATGGAAATTGAACCAAGCCCTGGAAAAGGAAGCAAGCAATCAGTACAAGAAAACAAAAAATATGTTCTAGTTCTTTCATGCAAAGAAACATAAAAAATCACAAACCTGATGCTGTTTTCTGTGTTTGAAATGTTAGCAAGTACACCGACAATTAAACCTGCAATGAGGGGGAATGAGTTATAGAATCGTATGAGGTTCTTGACTTTGTTTCTAAACAATTCCACTCCTTCCAGCATCAAAATCCATAAACTCCAAGACACTGCACATACTATATTGTATTCCAGCACCTGATGTAGCCTGGCATTGAAATGCTACCGACTATGTTATGCCACATCCAGCACCAGTGTTTGCTGCTCTCATATCAATCTGAAGTTTGAGGAATCCAATCCTCAAACTCTTATATTTCCTTTCTTTCTCTTTCTCATTCTTCTATTTCAGTTCTGAGACTTATTTCAGATCAGAACTGAATGTTTGTTACATCTAATTTTAACAAAGAACTGCACCAAAACTGGTAAAACAAAAAATTATTTTTCCTAGCATGAGAAATTACCTGCCCGTGAGACATAATATAAAGTTTCACAACATGGTATTGCAATAAGAGGACTTGAAAAAGAAGAGGTTGGAAAACAGACACAATAATTGTATATAAGGTTCTCAAAGAACAAAACAAAAAAAAACTCAACGAGAAGTTGGCTTAATGAGGTAGTTTAAAATCTATAAGTTAAAATTGAAATTCAGATACATAATCCTTCAACTGAATCTTCCACTGCAGGCTTGTAAAAAGCAAATACCAGTTTGGATTGGCAAAGTGTTGGAGATGGATATATAGGTCAAGAAAAACTTAGCTATTTGGATATAATTAAGACTATAAAGCCCTGATTTTAATTAAAGAAAAAAATGCTAGGCATTATAAATCCCCAAACACCAATCATTCTCATCATCTCCCACCTGTAGAGCTACATTGGGCTTTTCCAAATCCACTCAAACAAATTGAACATGTGTAAGCTTAGCATTTTGTCAGTCCCTACTAAACATTTGATGCCAATATGAGCATCTCTTCTTACCAAAGCCTCCTAAGATTCATATCACTACATGTCAATACTAACTTAAATGGCTCTCCATCAATTGTCCTTCATTATTGCAACTTATGTGCCACCTAGAGTGCAATCATTCCTCATCATTTTTTAATCAGTTTTACCTTACAATCATCTCAACATTCTCCACCTTTTTTTTTTTTTTTTTTGCATGGGCACTCTAAAATCTTTTAAGAAATAAAAGAGTGATATCTGGAGATTTCCTCAATCAAAGGGTCAGAATTCAGATATCCTCCTTGCCATAAGGTATGTGAACAAAGAACAGTATGCAAAATTGAGAAACAACATGGTCTACACCAAGGCTTACAATGCATATTATAGTTGCTGGCAAGATAAGACTGCAAAATGGGACGAGACAAAAAGAAAAAAGAAAAAAAAACTTTTCAAAGGGTGTGGATATTTTGTCATAAACCATTAATAAACGCCATTCACCAAGCTTGTCATTTATATATTATGTAGAAGATGAGTAGGGTACCAAATATAGAGCAAGGACTACAGGTGCCATGTCAAATAATGGTCTTAGCCCTATTGGTAGTTGGTGTCTTGGAGAGAGAGGACACATTGTACTGGGACATCATCCTACCAATTCCGCTTTTTCTTCCAGGACCTAGAAATAACTTCCTAGACTCTTTTGGATGCAATTGTTTGACAACCATGTGCTTCACAATAAAAAAACGACCTTTGCACAGTGCCAGATTAACTAACACCTTCTACATCAATAGAGAAATAGTAAGGTCCAACTTGAATACCCCTACATCATCTACAAAGCCCCTAATCATATTGCTTACTATCATGTCCTGTCATATTATATGCGTGACCTTATCTCCAAGACCCAAGTACCTTATAGAATATTTTCCTACATAACAATCCAATATAGAAACTCCAGCCCATAACCTACAGAATCTCATGCCATGCAAACTCTCACCCCTTAATTCAGCAAGCTTCCAGTCAATTCCTTTACATGTGCAACTCTCCTCACTCACAATGAAATAAAGCTTGTGAATCATAGATAAATCTAACATTAGCATCTTCCCATCCTCCCACCGATGTAGCTCCATCATACTAAGGATATAATATTCATTCAAACTACAATGGGCACCCCTGTTATTCCACCCATTCAGACCATTGCTGCTTGTAACTTATGTAGAGATTTGAAGATACCCTTTCCATAGTCCACACCCTCCCCCTACCGCTTTTAGCTCTCAATTGCAAAGAGGTTGCATCCTTCTCCCCAGTCAACATAAATCAAAACATGGCAGAACCTCCCAAATCATGATTCTAGTAAGGAATCTAGAACTTGCCGAAGAAGGTAACAGGTGGCAAGAGAATCACCATCATATGCATCCCTGGTTTAAGCATTATCCAGCAGAACTCCAACTTAGTCTAGGTCATCTAATGAAGCTCTAAAATGAAACTAAAAACTTCCAGAATAAAATAGTAAAAAAAAAGGTTCCAGATAAAGCAAGAACCCTGTTAGATTTGACTGGCTATTGAGTTTATAGCAAACTCCATTCCCACCAAAGGATCAAACAAATTAGTGATCCAAAAGCCTCAAAAAAGCTTAATCTCAAGATTCAATTGTCAATATCACCAGCATGAAAGTCGAAAACTCTATGAGAGCTACATCTTCTCATCTTTTTTTCTTTTTTTTTTTTTTTGTGAGGTAGTTCCATGCCCATAAACCCAATTATGTTAGTCCAATACATTCCTCAATCCCCACTAATTACACATCTCCACAAAAGCAAGATTTTTTCTTTATTTTTTTTTTATAATAGATCCATGAAGGTTTGAGAAACTCCTGTCCACATATGAACCTACCAAATATGGAGCACTAATGACATTTTATGAGACTATAAGCAACTTGAGTTAGACATGCGTAAATCAGGTGCTCAGCTTCACACATCTCTGGTAGGCAATACAGCACAAACAAGCATGAGAACTATGTCCATATACGAATACCTAAAACATCTCCTTATATCCTCCTCCTCCATCCATCTCTATTTGTCTTCAAAAGCATCACTTTGTTATGGTCTAAATCTTCCAAGGACCATTGTTCTTTTCTACTTATTTCCCAACAAAAGCCTTACCCCATCTCATCATTCAACAAAACTACCTTCTATCCAACCAGATCAGTCCTGTTCAATCATGTTTCTCGTTAACATTATGTCTAACATGAAAAGGCAGGGTCATACATTTGAGACAGATGCAGGCAGACGGCAACACAATAGCTGACTGATTAAGAAACGATGAACAAGGAAATAAATGTTTATCATCTAGGAGCAGCAAACTGTCGCCCCCTACCCTTTTCACATAGGAATGCTTGGTGCTTTTTCATCCAAAACTTCCGTTTTCATGCTCTCCTTAACTTCATTATGTTCAGTGAAATATGGAAGCATTATTGAATTATCAGCCCGCCATTGTTTAACCTAAATTCCATTTTAAGGTATAAAACCTAGAAAAGTTTAATTTCGAGTTAGTCACCATACATGAAGAACAAGAAGAATAATCACCATACACGCACATATCCTTAACCAGTTTCTTTGATACCATCAACTCAAAGCATGTAGCGAATCTTTATAGCACAAAAAATTTTGGAAAAAAGAAAGAAAGATCAGCAATCTTGAAAATTTGAGCCGTTAATCTTCCAAGTACGACGCAAAAAAAAAAAACACGGACTGGTCCACATTAATACTGGAACGAACCAAATTTCCATCAAGAATCAACTAGATTTCAATCAAGAACCAACTTCAAAGAGCCAGCATCAAATCTTGCAAATTCAAGAGCATAAAGAAAGCAAAGAAACAAAACACAAGTCCACAAGACGAGGTGGGAGGAAGGATTACCTATTAGGAGAGAGGCGCTGGCCTCGGGGAGGTAGTAAAACTTCTTGCGGCGGAGGACGTGGCCGAGGACGAAGGAGAGCACCAGCATCGAGATCTGGAGCAGGATCCCCACCCCCGCCGCCTGCTGCTCTTTGCCCGGCGGCGGGCTTCCCACCGGCGAATCCGTCACGTTCAGCTCCATCATCGCCGGCGATCCCCCGCTCCGCTCTCACCGCCCTCTCTCTCCTCTTCTCTTCTTGAAGGCTTTCGTTTTTGACTCTTATAATTCTTCTCCGCTCGCCTACCAACGCTTCCTCGAGGGGATTAAATTAGGGCCGTCCGGCGGGTTCTCAGACAATTATATCTTCCGTACGAATGCATAAAACATTATATGCGGGAACGCATCCCATCCGCCGACATTGGCACCGTGCCCGGACGCCGCGAGCGACGTCTTATATTGACGGACAGGATGAGTTTTCGTAGAAAACGCGAGCGGCGGATGTTTTTGCGCATAATATCTTATATGCGTAGCTTTAGCTAAATTGCGTTGTTGGGACGCGTAAATAATTCGCGGACTATTCGTTCGTTGGCCTACGGCTTTGGCACCAGAGTTTCGGCGAGACTACGGCAGCGAAGATTGGTCCGGTGGCTCCAGATCAGATGCGAACCGGTTTAGGCCTGGCTCGGACCCAAGACTTGGTCTCACGAGTCCGAGCTTGGGTTGTTGACCCAAATCCAAAAACAAGTCCAGTCTAACTGGCATGCATTACTGGTTCTAGATAACAAATGGTGGAATAAGTTTCAGCTAGCGGCAGTTCTAGCATGATATATATATATATATATATATATATATATATATATATATTGCTAATTATGATGTCCGAACATATTGAATTTTACATAAAAAATTCACTTATCAAATTTCCAAGCATACTTTTTTTAAAAAAATAATACTTATTTAAAAATCTGTGAATAATTTTATCTCTGGATTTACGTCTGAGATGAAAAATATTAGATATTTAATATATGCATCAAACATTAAATAAATGTGTATGCATACCGTGCATTTTGCATAAATGTTTCTCACTCATCTTGTAATTGAGCTTGGAGGATCGGAAAACCACTATATATATATATATATATATATATATATATATATATATATATATATATATATATATATATATATATATATATATATATATATATATATATATATAATATTTTTTTAAAAAAAATAACTAAATTTTACTCAAAAATCACTATTGAATATTTTGATAATTTTTTTTTCTCTGGATAAGTAATATTGTAGCGGTTACGCAAGCCCATGCCCATTCGGGATAGATAGAACTGGCTTATATAATTGCAACCACCGACTTCGTTGCAACTTTCAGTGCTAAAAAATTTCCCAAGGTCGACCATCAAAGCCTATGCAAAATGGTCAGGTCCTACACCAGATTTTGTCCACGAGGCTAAGAGCTCGGAAAGCTTAAAAAATTTGGAGCTCAATCGGAAAAGGCAACATACGGAACTCGACCACCCACTGAGGGAATCCGATACTATCGACCACCCACTGAGGGAATCCGATACTATAGTCCACCACGATCATGCTATTCTTCTCTATCTATCTATGCAGTGTGTGACATCTGCACTAGCAAACTTGTGGATCACAATATTCGTATGACATCGAAAGATACACGCAATTAAATAAAAATATAAATGTGGTGGGACAGCTGAACTCCACCGCCTGAGCTAACCCACAAGTATTGAAATACTGTACAAGTGCAGCAACGATCCGTCTAATAGTTGAGATACTGTACATCAATCATCGAGTCTCCTTTGCGTGGGCTCTATCATCATGCGTAAGTCTCGGTGATTAGCCCACCGAGCCAATTGGCATGATGCACGGCTACGTTGGTAAACATGGTGCAGAATATGATTTGTCCTAATAGTTGGTGGAAGGTGAGGCTCACAACGAAGTAATTTTACTCTTCCGACAGAATTCTAGGATTCCGTACTCGAATTGTACCTATCTTGTTAAAAGGCTCATTCAAATCATTGTATCAGCCTTATCACTTCGGAGCTATGCAGACACCTTATCATGTGTATTACATGCAATGAGTGCTAGTTAAATTCAAAACTCATGCACGCATTTTTTGGAGAGGGGTTGGGGTTGCATCTTTAAGAGAGAGGCTACAAGATGACATACATAATATAAACTGGATGATCTGTTTATCACTCTCAAGTTATGTTTCTAGTTCTGAGAAGATGGTTAACCTACTAGATTGCAGTTGATGATGTAATCCCATTCTCTTCTGAGACCTCTTGTATCATTCTCTTTATTTCTTTTGCAAATCTCCCTTTTAACTAAACACAAGGGAAGAAGAAAAAGAAGAAGAAGAATAACAATAGCATACAGACTTCTAAGAGTGACACAGCATAGGTAAAAGGGAACTAAGCTTTGTCTCACCCATAAGGCCTAGCTTCTAGAGCTCCATCCGTCATAAAATGATGCCCAATTTTTTATGCACAAAGCCTAGATCCAGAACTGAAGTTTGATCTTATAAATAGCAAACTAAGTGCAGTTCTTTCAGGGTATTAGAGCTACCTGACGAGCATAAAAAGCATTTAAAAAAGCACAAAGCTCGCATAATATTGCAAGCTTAAGACAGTTAACAGTGTCTAGTATATAGATGACAGTGCATCAATCAGGGCACAGTATCAGGCCTCTTGCAAGAGGATCAAATAAAAGAAACAATGATATAGTAACTCACACTCTCATTTCAAGGTCAGGGGTTACGGCCTTCCTCTTTAATTTATTATCAGTTTCTGAATTTGTTCCAGATTTCATTTCTACATCCTCACCTGAGTTTACTCTCTCCGGTTGACCAGTGCTATCACCCTGTTCTGCCAGTTTTGGATTACTTTCACCATCACCATCTGGAGCATTTAAACCCAAGCTCAAATTTAAATCGGTTCCCTTGTTGTCTTCTGCAGGTGCTTCATCCTTGTTTATAGCCTGAAGGACAAAAACAAACATCAATACATGGTTAAAAAGGGCATCTTGGAAAAATGGCAGCAAGTATCTAGATATGCTTTTATCTGCTTTGAGTAAAAAGAAAAAGAGCTTTTGCAAAAGTTTTATCTCATCTCGTGATTTTTAAGGACAGGAAGTCTGATGAGATTGGCACAAAAGTGCTGGCCTAGGAAAGATGAAACAGAGACAAAGAGGCCATATTAAAGGCTTTTCACACGAATATTTGGCATTCTTTAAAGAGCTATAGACTGATAATAATACTTGACACATAGATCTGGTTGCTACACTCTTTGTACAGGTCCACAAGAAGAAGTTACTCATGATCAGACGCATTTGACATTTACATGCACTCATACTGAAAACTTGTACCATGGTCCATGTCATGTAAATTGCATAATCTGTTGCTTCATGTAACTGCCTTATAGACTGCATAATTTTGTCCTACAGATCATCCCACACAAGTATCAGGAAACTGCTTCATCAAACAAGGTAATGCACAGCCGTAGTGCTGCACCCGAGTCATACCTGAGTCCATGTACAAAGTTGACAGCATATGCCAATGGATTACAAGATCTATTGCTTCATCACTTTTGAACAGTTAACTTAAAATGACCTGGTACCTCTGTGCTACAAATTGATTCCACATCATGTTCTCTGTCAAACAAGATAATTCATTGATTGCATGGTGATTTTCCTATTATTTACTGTAAATATGCTTCTGGACCAACTGAATGTAAACAACCAAAAATGGTCCTGATGGACCTGACACTAAAATATGAGACACATCGTACGCCATAGCTGGTGGGAACAATAACCAGAGTAGAGGTTTATGTATCTAAATGATGGTGTCTCCAACATCCTATTAAAGATAAAAAATAAAGATGAAGGCTCAAATTGAGAAACAGGAACTTATATTTAAAAGACAAAAAGATGACAATAATTATTTGTGAAAAACAAGACAACATTTTCATGTGCAAAACATCAGACAAGTAAATTGATCTGCTTCCAATAATGAGATACTGTATAAATGAAATATAGGAAATATCTAATTGCCACCTGAGCCTCTTCCATTGAGGCATCATTCATATCAGGTTTTCCATCAGACTGATCAGACTGGACAGCCTGTGCAGATGGATCAGCATCACTTGGTTTGTTCTCCTCCTCCAACTTCACAGCAGCCTCTTGCTTTTGCTCTTCAATTACAGAAACCTGCATTATTCATATGATCTAATAAAATATCGACAGAAAAGCTAGAAAGACTACAGTAACTTGGTCTTCTCTGAACTTTATTTAGCCAACTAGCTTATGATAGACAATATTGAGAAAAATGTGAGTAATATTCTAATACACACAGATAATGACGCCATATGTAGTTCATTATCATAACTGGTAAAGACTGAAAAGAAGCAAACAAAGTATTAAACAACACTCCGATTGGAAGCATAAGCTACACTGTCCACTTCCTGTGTCTCAAAGGGTCAGCAACCAAGTTAGCTGATCAATAACGTATGAAGAGGATAATGCGCCCCCACCTAGAAAAGACATGATTTGTTCTCCTGTTTCTATGATGATCTATAAGTGACCATGGTACAATGGAATCTCATCCTCTCAATATGCATGTTATATTCACCAGCCTAATGTATTTCACAATGTGCAGTTACTTAAACTTATTTCGATATGCCATCTTCATTTCAAATACTTTTTTTTTTTTTTTTCTGTACATCAATATACCAATATGCTTTACACTAAATCAGTAAGTAGGTGTTACCAGAAATATGCTACAGAGAATTATAAAAACAACTTTAAAATCCAAGAGACTTAAAATATTAAAGAGACAGAACTCATACTCTAAAGAACCAATACTTCCATACTTCCTAACTCACCATTAAATATCAAGCCATATAAATAACCTAAAGGAAACTTCCTATACATGTTTTCTCCAAAATTATGACTCCATTAACCCTAAAATCCTATGAGGAGTCAACAAAGTGCAGAGGAGAAACGACATTTTAGCAAAAACTATTTTGTTTGGTCGATACATCTAGATTAGATCAGCAAGCTTATATATCCGAAAAAAGCCATTGAAATAACCTTAAGATCTACCGAACCATGACTCCAAAGGCCTAGTTCCTGAATACTAGAACTTTTGAAATATATAATTCAATCCAACTCAGCTATAATTCCCATCTATATCTCCATCTATATCCACTCACACTAAAGGCTAAAAGAAAGCTGTCATGATAAGCCCTCAAAATCACAACAATATCAAATTTAAAATTTCATATATTTCCTCGAATTTCACCATAAAATGAAGCAACAAATCAAAAAATTGTTGAAAGCCAACCAGCCTAGATTGGCGTTCATATTTTGAGCAAACAATCACTGAAGTCTCTGTCATTGGGCCAATATATCATGGCTATCCAATTTCAAGGATGATCTAGGCCACCTCAAGTCAAGGTTGGAGTAGCATGGGCAAACAAATATCCATGAAAGTGGGCCATAGGACCACTAACTATGTGCAAGTCATGTGACACCAAAATAAACCAGCACAGCTTCAAGCATGAAAGCAATGAGCATGCACCCCGGACTAACATGTGAAGCAGCAACTAAGTTGACATCAAGTTGATGTGAGCCTGGCTTGACTCCATCTATAATCCCTAAGAAAACCTATATCATCTCCATGTTGCTTCCGCTGCTACAGCATGGCCTTCCATGACCAGATAATGGGCCAAGCCCAAGGATGCCACATCTAAACCTCAATTCAGTTTGAAATGCACCTATGTGCCTTTTATAGTGCACAATATGGTGATCAGCAACAACGCACAATAAGGTGAACAAGGCAGCACATAAAGTGCAAAGAATACCTCCAAGCATACGGCCACCCAATAAATCTTTTGGAATTGTCAGGATTAAAGAAAGTCCATGCATGATAATTGATCAACATGACAATGCTGATCTCTTTTATCAGCTTTTTTCTATTATTTTCAATGCTCAAAATAATTCAACTTTACATATCCCTGGTTGTTTTTCTTTAGCCCTTGTTTTTAATTTTCTCTATTCAAGAACCAGAGTGTGTTTAGTTTTCCCTTTTATGAATTCTTTTTACCGATAACTATTCTTATATCTGATATTACTTAATGATATTTTAGTGGAACAGCTTTAGCTTTTTGTCCTCACGATATAAAGGAATGTCCTGTTTCCCCAGCAAGCATCACAAGCACGGCATGATGCTCAAGCTTACATCTTCCTAACACCCAAAATATGCCCCAACACATCCTCCACCAATCTCCATTTCCTACTCTCCTATCTCCCAAGACCTTATCATGGTCAATGTACATTCTAGCAGCAGCAATAACGGTTCCACGATCAAAATAGCAGTTCCACTATCTCACCACCTCATCCGAAGTAAACCCTAATCATCAAAATTTCGGCAGAGGCGAGAAACTCTACAACCTTCGCCAATCCATCAATCCCGGAACATCAATGCCTTTCCATGGATCTACCTCAATTGCACAGTTAAGAAAAAGACTCGTCAAACACTTCTGAGAAATGGCAAATCGACAAACTGAAAAATAAAAGTTCTAAAACGAACCATTACATAAACATCATTGTTTTCCATAAATAAAGGATTTTTATCATTATGGTAGTTTTTTTATAAGAAGAATAACTAAATGGCGGAATCAGCCAGAAAGGAGGTGAATCCTAACGCCCAAAAGACCAACAGAAGAAAGGCCCACCCAGTTCGGATCCCAAGAGCCTCTCATCCAAGATCGAAGGGTTGTAGGTCAGCAGATGAAAGGAATCAGCTTACCGGGACGTATCGGAACTTCCTCCGGGGCGGCTCCTCGGGCTGAGCGGCGGCGGAGGCGTCCTTCCCGGTGGCCGCGGGGGCGGCAGCGCTGCCATTGCCCCGGGAGGAGATGGGAGTCCACTTGTAGAGGACGAGGTGGGAGTGGTTGTTGTTGGTGGCGGTGCCGCCGTTGGCGGCGGCAGCGGCAGTGGCGGCGGCGGCGGCGGCGGCGGCGGCGGAGTTAGGGTTGGAGAGGGGGACCCACATCTTCTTCCACTTCCGGACCGGTCCGCTGAAGACCGTCGCCGGCCCGTACCGGGTTGACGACCGGCCCAGCCGGGCCCCAACTCCTTCCATTGAGCAGTAACAAGAGGAGAGGGGAAGACTGGCTTTTGGCTTTAGAGCTTCCAATAGAAGGGCGCGGAGAATGAAGACGACGACCACTTCGTTGTCCTTTTTTAACCCCCTTGTCCCTCTCTCTCTGGAGAAGTCGTTTCGTTTGTTGAGGAACTAGGCCAGAAGGGTGTACATCCATAAAAGTATGGAGTGCAGTTATAAATTTTATTTTATTTGTAAAATAGTTTCTTTTGTATTAGCCCATTTCAAAGATTGATATTACAAATAAACCCCCTGAGTTTCATGTAACTTTTGTGCACGCTCCGACTCCAATGGAGTCGGCCATTCGCATATCATCCTGCTACCAATATCGATAAATGGAGTTGAAAATAAAAAGATTCTACTGGTTTTCGGTGCCACGGCATTGGTAGATTGGTAGCTGTTGAACCAGACAGCCGTGATCTATTTCTGGTTTAGGGGGTGGATAGACTAAAGAGGAAAGCACGCAAATGTCCTGCAACCGACTGAGAAATATCACAATGGGCACCCAAATAATTGAAACGACAGTGCTAGCTGCACTTCGAACATTTTTTTTTTAATATTATTTTTTAATACTTATTTTCAAATCTACTTCTTTCCTAATTTATATTTCAAAATACAGTAGTTTGGCTGAATAAGATCCAATGCGACGAAATCGAGCATGTTGAACATACCATTTCGGACTTGAAATCGCATTTTGAATGCTTATTTTTAAATCTACCCTCTTTCTAATTTATTTTTTAAAATACAGTAATTTGGTTGAATGGGATTTGATGCAGCGAAGCCGAACATGCTACTTCGGACTCGAAATCACATGTTCAAAATATGATTTCAAACTGAGATAGCACTCTACGATCGATATTTTGAAATATAAATTAAAAAATAAAACTGCATGTTGAAAATGTGATTTCGTGATGAAATCGTATTTTCAATATATGATTTTTTTTTTATTTTTTTTTCAATTTTTTTTTTTTTTGCTTTGCCCTCTCATGCCGAGGGATACGAAAGTTTCGGGTACGAACATCTTGTATCGAGGGGTGCGGACAAAGGACAGAGAGGGGGTGGGCGGAGGACGGAAGAGATGAGGCCGAGGCCAGGGGGAAGGGGGATGGTGGTCGCACGGTGTGCGGATTCACTAGGGCCTGAGGGGGAAGGGAGGGGGGACGGTGGTCGCGCGGAGCTAGAGATGAACGGCAGGTGTGGTGTGGACAGTCGTGGCCTGGACCTCACAAGAGGAGAGGGAGGCGGCTACGATAGTGGGGCGAAATGGGAGTAGGGCTTGAGGGGACGCGGCAATCGGATGGAGGTGCTGTGGATGGCGCATCAGAGGAGGGTAGGTACAGGTCGGCCGCCGATAGAAGAAGATGGAGGATCGATTGGGGGGGGGACGTGGGAGGAAGGAAAGGAAAAAAACTAGGAGAAAAAAATAAAAAATAAAAATAATAAATATAATAAATTATTATTATTTGATTAATAATAAAATATTATTATTTGATTAATTATAAAATATTATTATTTGATTAATAATATTATTTTAAAATATATCTAGCACTAAAAATCAATAAATATATTTCATTAAAAACCAATAAATATATTTATCACTAAAATAAAAATTTATATAATAATAAAATATATATTATTTTTTTAATAATTATATAATAAATAAAAATATTATTTTAAAAAATAAAAAATGAAGAATAAAAATTTTATTTAAATCAAAAAATTTATTCAAATATTAAAAATATAAGAAAACTACCATCCGTACATCAAAGATTGACCATTGAATCTCAAAAGTCATCTCTTTTTGAAAAAAAAAAAAAAGGCATTGACATGCCTTTTTGGACTGGCATGTAAAAAAAGACGGCCCATGAGATGACCCTATGCCAGGAGACGACACATGGGTCGACCCCTCCTGCGCTGCAAGCCAAAGCAGAGAAATCATTATATTCAAATATATTATTTTAAAATAATATTTTATCTATTATATATTTAATTTAAAAATAATATATATTTTATTATTATATATTTTTTTTATTTAATGATAAATATATTTATTACTTTTTAATGGAATATATTTATTGATTTTTAATGATAAATATATTTTAAAATAATATTATTAATCAAATAATAATAATTTATTATTAATCAAATAATAATATTTTATTATTAATCCAATAATAATATTTTTATTATTAATCAAATAATAATATTTTATTATTATTTTTTTTATTTTTTGGAGGGGTTTTGGGGGGAATGAAGGAAAAAAGAGAGAGAAGATTACTAATAAAATATTATTATTTAATTAACAATAAAATATTATTACTTGATTAATAATAAAATATGATTATTTTATTAGTAATAAAATATTATTATTTGATTGATAATAAAATATGATTATTTGATGGATAATAAATTATCATTATTTGATTAGTAATAAAATATCATTATTTTATTAATAAAAATATTACTATTTGACTAATAATAAAATATTATTATTTTATTAATAATAAAATATTTTTATTTGGATAATATTAAATTATTATTATTTGATTAATAATAAATATTGTTATTTTATTAATAATAAAAATAATACAAATATGGCGTTAGACGAGCGTGGATTAGCTACCTTATTATTAATCAACTCCAACCTTTTATTGGCTATCGACTCAATCCTCGATTGTTGATCTTTACTTCAGCAATCTATCTTCACCGATCCTTATGTCTGTCGATCCAAAGCTCGTTGTGTGGGTTTTATTGAATCTGAAATAAATGATATTATCTGCAAAGCTTTTGAATATAATTATCATTCAATTCAAATTTAATCAAATATTAAAATATAAAATATATGTAAATAAATTTTTTGTTCTCCACGACTAGTCCTTTCTGGCACCATCTGCGGCTCCACCCATCCGCTACTAATCTACACTCCTTCGATGATATATTTGTATTATTTTTATTATTAATAAAATAATAATATTTTATTATTAATAAAATAATAATATTTTAATATTATTCAAATAATAATATTGATTATTAATCAAATAATAATATTTTATTATTAATCGAATAATGATATTTTATTAGTAATCTCTCTTTTTCTTTTGCCTTTTGTTTCTACATTCCCCCCCAAACCCAAAACCCCCCCATCCCTGGCCGCTTACCCACACCCACCCCCTCCGGCGCTCCACCCGCAGCATCTTCGTCCGGCTATCGCTCCTCCACACCCTTGCCCCCGGACCTCTGAGTCGCCTGTCCGCACTGCATAGTGCTTGGCCCCTGTGCCTGTACACCTCCCCTCCTGTGCCGCACCCTATGCCCCTCGTTGCCCTGGGACCCCCACTCCCCTTTCCCCACGACTCTGATGAAGCCTGCACTCCATGCCCCCCGTCACTCTGCGCGAACACAAACCCATCCTCTAACCCCGATGCTCGCACCCCACGCCCTCCGCGACCCCCTCCCCCGGCCATTATGCCCGCACCCCACGCCTCCCCTACCTCCTCCCCCTCCGGCCCCAGTGAAGTTTGCACCCTCGCTCTCACTCGTCTTCTGTATTGCATGCATCAGGTGCAATTAGCAGCACAAATCTCACAGTGGATAACACGCCATGCGACCCTTGTATTTCATCCATTTTTGATTGCACACATTTTACTGTACATATGCTCCAAAATTTACCATCGTGTCTCTTGTGAAAAATTAAAATAAATAAATAAATAAAATTACATCTTGAAAATACAGTTTCACTATAATGAATGTTTTATGTGCAATTTTAATTTTAATTTTTAAATTTTAAATTTTTTTATTATGATAGATCACGTCAATTAAAATCGGATGTTTTCAACTCCGAAATTTATGTTATTTCGCCGCGTACGAGCCGAATCAACCCAAATGCCGTATCTTAGGGATAAGTCTGAAAATAAATATTAAAAAATATTTTAAAAAAAAGAATCCCTACACTTCAGGACAATCAAAATAAATATCCCACGTGGGCCTTGATTTGACTTTAGATACCCAGTTGCGGGCAACCGCCGAGCTATTAACTTTTTGGTGCGCTGAAAATGGACCGTTTTCCTCCACTTTGATTATCTGAATGTCAAAAGTGAAAAATTGAAAGAACTTTGGAGCAGTGCTGCAGCATCCCACCATCATCTCACTGTCGTCCAGTATTATAATTCGTTCGAACAAAGTGATTTCAAACATGATGCAAGCCGAAGTCACTTGAAAACTAAAAGTGACTCACCAACTTATGATTTTCTACGACTCATTTGAGGTGAAATTGATTATAACTAACTCGAGTTGAAAGTGATTCAAGATAATTTTATTAAAAAAAAAAGAATTAATCCCGCTTCTACCCCAGCTCCACACTCAAATATGGTAAACGGCAAAAATAATAATTTTTTTCAAAGCATGCTTGACCCAATTGTGATAAGATGGAACATCTTCTAATACCCAGAGGGTTCATATCCCCAACCAGCCAAGAGCGGAAGCCCATAAATAATTCATTGATCGAACAAGGAGATCAAACTTGGAGCAGGACCCAGCATTTAGAGGATACCCCCTTGACGACATAAAACCTGATCGAAACCACCGAGAAACCCGTGAATCTGCAGCTGATTCATTTCGCCGTCATCACAACATTGTAGCAACATCGTTCTCTTTCCAAGCGTATGAGAACATCAGAACTGCAACCAACCCCCCAACCCGGTAACAGAGATTCATCTTTTATCTATAGCTGCTTGCCTCCGAGATAAATCAATTAAATTTCTCAGAGCATCACCTTCTCGCTTAGCCATCAGATTCGGGTATATAGTTGATATAGGAAGCTTGTACCCGTCCTCTTTCAAGCTTGTGCAGCTCAACACGTATTCAGAACGTTAAATTTTGAAGATGTGGAACATAAGCACGTGAATTTTGAATAAAAATTCCAGAATAATGAACATTGATATAGACAAGGAGTTATTTGAGCATTACAATAGAGTTACAGTTCTGTGATATGATTCCACAAATTACAAAAAGAAGTCGAGTTACCCCATCCATTCTTTCTAAAAGTACAATCTGGACCAAAACCTGAGGAATGCAAAATATTTTTACCTCATATCCATGCTTCAGATGTAAGTAAGACGTCCATCTACAACTCCTAGCCAGGCAACACAGGATGCACACAGGATGTATGAACTCTCTACGAGCTGTCCATTGGGGTTTCACTCCCAGTTGGGGGGATGACATTTAAAGCACTGCTTTCCACGATTTTCTGCTCCGTATTCCTCCCAGCTCCAAAAACAAAATTACTGGGAGTGGTGTTTGGACCAGTGCGTTCGAAGATGGATGGCATGCCCGGCTGATTGAACATTGGAACTGGAGAATTACCAATTGACTTGGGATACCCAAACCCGAAACATGGCATTGAATCTGATAGGGACAGAGGTTGGACTGGCACAGGCTCATTGGATCCAAATATTCTCTGCTCGAACTCCACCAACTGTTGATGGACAGCTGCAATTCATGAATCATGATATATGAGTCACCTGATGAAATGAGCAGTTTACACGAAGAACTGTGGCTGCTAACTCGAAGTAGGGTAACAACCAACCTACTAGGGAGACCATATTCAACAAAGAAAATAATGCTTCGTCTTCCACAATTACAAACGATCTTATCGAAGATTAAATAGCCATTCCCTCTGGGGATATGAACCAGTAGAGGTCCATTCCCCATCTCAACGTGGAGACGAACACACGCACGTGCGCGTGCACGAACGCACGCATGCACAGAGGGAGAGGAAATTGTTTCAGATATAAGAACCACCCTCAGTTTTGACTTCCATAAAGAAAAGCCCATGATGTGTATTGCAAGTTTATAAATATCAGACTCCATATTCCTAAACATCTACCGGGAAGAAGACAAACCTTGCGACAACTCCACCAGAGGCCTACGATGCTTAACCCACTGATAGCTTGGAGCAAATCGCCATCCTTTACTTTTCATCAAGTAGGCTATTACAATAGCTGGTGACCTGTCAAAAGGAGATGATGCAATGGTGTATATACAAGAAGCTTACATGGATAACGTATAAACTCAGAAATGTTATAGAAACAAACCTATTTTTTCCTGACATGCAGTGAACAAGAACACGTGCCTTGTCCCTTTCACATTGCTCTGCATTAGAATATCCAATAACAAAATTTAAACAAAACCTATATCAGCTGCAAATATGCCAAGAGAACCCAACTTTGGTAATGGTTATTATCCAACAACAC
Organism: Elaeis guineensis; assembly: GCF_000442705.2. NCBI lineage: Eukaryota > Viridiplantae > Streptophyta > Magnoliopsida > Arecales > Arecaceae > Elaeis > Elaeis guineensis. The sequence goes on along the minus strand of NC_025993.2, from coordinate 163,648,146 downwards.
AATAGAAGTTGAAGAACAATCACAAAATATATGAAGTACGGAATTGTGGGGGAGGGAGGGGAAGACCATTGATAGGTTTAATTAAAAGATCAGACAATTAACACGCCTTCCTGCATAGACAGGTTATGCCTTAATGACAGCACAGCACAAAAGGCAATTATGCATGGAAATGTCATCTAGAGACATAACCAAATACTTAGAAAATAAAACGAGGTTACTAGATTACCATATAAACAATAAGGCCTACATTACCTATAAACAAGAGTCATCGATCTGTCTTATCCCTTTGTCAAAGAATTTATCAAAATCTCATCTTTTACCATTGTGGATCAAAACTCAGCACTCTCCTTATCAGGCACACTTTTTATTTTCATTGTATATAGAATTCCACTAACAGTTGCCTCTCACGATATCCTTTAATATGAAATTTCTAAACGCCTATAATCAAGGTTTTAAATCTTTTGGAACGGAGGTGTCCCGATATCTCTATGGAATGGGACACTCCACTGTTCCGTCCCGGTCATGCATCTCTGTCTCTTTTTTCTTCTTTTTTCCTTTTTTTTCCTTTCTTTTCTTCCTTCTTCTTTCTTTTCCTTCTACATTCTTTTTTTTCCTTTTTTTTCTTTATTTTTGTCATCCCTTCCTTTCTTTTCCTTTTTCTTCTTCTTTCTCTTTCCTTTCTTCCTTCTTTCTTTCTTTTCTTTTTCTACTCCCTTCCTTTCTTTTGTTTTTCTTCTTCCTTCCTTCTACTTTTTCCTTTTTTTCATCTTCCTTTCCTCTTTCTTCTTCTTTTCTTGCATGAATAGGTTTTAGAGTCCCGATCTCATCCCGGTCCCGTTTTCTCATAGGAACGGGATGAGATGGCTAGGAGAACCCCCATCCCATAGGGACGCAAAACCTTGCCTATAATCATAGATTATTGTTTTCTCTCAATCATCTTTTGTATACATGGTTTAACATTGCCAATTAACTAGAATCTCATAAATCCTTAGGTCTAACCTCTTTGTGATGATTAAAAAAGACTCCAAATTTCAATCTTCTCAACTTTCATTAGTTCAGTTCAGCACATGCCTCTTTTTTCTTTTTTTTTCCCTATCTTTAAGAGGCTTGTTTGTCAATTTTTTTACAATATAAACCCGACAATACATTAGCAAATTACAAATTGTTCCCACTCCTTAAATGTCAATGGTTGCTTCTTTTGTGACAAGTGGAAAAAAAAAATAGGAAGGTTAACAAAGGGTCTAGGCCCATTAAAAATGCCAATTTAACAATTTTTTTCACAATTATTTCTCAACCTTGACATTTCTACTTCATGCCCTCTAACCTAGCTTCAGCCCAACAAAATTACCACCTTTTTCATGACCTATCATGTGATTTTAAGCATTTATACATTCTCATACATTAATCTTTCAACAATATAGCAATTAAAGATTTTAAAATAAGAACACCAAAGGTTGATATTCCTAGAATAAAGTAGCACTATTATTGTTAAATTTACTTAGAAAATTTAGCTAATATCAATAGTTTAGGCTCAAGAAAAAGGCCAGAATAATTGTTATGGATAGCTCAAATGTGTGTACAGAAGGAAAGTCAGGCTTGTGTTTCTCAAAATAATTTGAGTGAGACACGTGAAGTAATAAATAGAAGAACAATATAACAAGGCAGTAATACTTCAATGTAGTTCTGGGTCAAATTAACATGATGAACACGTGTTATGCGTTCCTAACTTTCATGTCGTTGTAATGACAGGAAGGTTATATAAACAGAAATCAAGAGCGAACACAGTGCACTACTCAATATGATGGAATTTCTGATGCTAAATCCCCTGCCTACCTTTCCTCAAACTAGTGAGACCCAGACATATAAGAGACATACAGAAGAAAAGTTGAGAGAAAAAAGTTTGTGAACTACTCAATATGATGGAATATCCAGTGCTATCTCCCCACTGTCACCCAACAGTAAAAAAGTGTACATATCTCAAAGTTGATGGCAATAGGATAAAGGCCATCATTGGCAGCATGGAGATGTATGAAGCAGAAGCAGCGTGGACAAAATCAGAAAAGGATGCAAAAGTTAGGATGTATCAGTAAAAATGGTCAAAAGCAAGAGATGTCTAAAGGTGTATGCTTTTAATAGTTCATAAAGATAATAGTTCTTAAGGATAACTGCAACAATAGGAATACACAATTATAAAAGTTAATCATAAGTCTAAGAGCATGCATCCACAAATATAAGTTATGAAGGGTTACAAGGGACTTGACAGCTTGTTATTTCTGTAACAAGTCAATACAACTTGTCATCAAGGAAAACAGTTCCATAGTTCACATCTTTCACTGTAATTAATTAAAGCAATATATAAAAATTGAACAGATACTCAAATGTGCAATTAAATAAAACTTGTGATCTGACGTATATATTAAAAAAGAATCACAAAGCATACCTAAAAATTGGATTGCATCGTCAAATTGTAAATGCTTGTCATCTTGGAGGCAATGATATGTGAAAGAATTCTTATATAGATTTTGGCATGCAGGCACAGTCTGCACATACATAAAACAACATACAAGTGATTCAGGATAATCTTAAATAATGGCAGCAACCACTCCCCTGGCTGAGATTTAAAAGCATATACCAAATTCTAACTATAAACTCATTTCTGATTTCAAATTTTTTAGATCGAACATGATTGCAATGTAAATGATAACAAAAAGGAACATAAACCCAATGAAAGGAAAGTGCAGTATCTATAACCTATTTCCCATTTTTCATTGAGTACGACACCTAACTAAGACTATTATAGAAGCAGATACATAGTGAATAGCAAGCTTCGAAATATGTTATTCCACAGATGAAACATCATTGGTTAATTGATGAGAAAAAGGTTGCTCAAAGCCATGTTCATGTTGAGGCATTGCCAATTTGTTGATTTGTTTGTTGTGCATAGACACTGGATTGAAGCATGCAATCAATAAGATCGACAACAGCTTAAATAATATAAGTAATTTTTTTTATACATTCCTAAAAGAATAAATCTTTTAACCAGTTATTGTGACAAAATTATAGAATTCTATAAATACCAAATTATATGACATCTGTATAACCTTGTATTTCCTTCTATAGTCATGTGTCTAATTTCTCTATGTATTAGTCTTGTTTGATCCTCCCTTGAAGGAGCATGATATATTAATCCTTAGAGTTGAGTCAAGTCCAGCTTCCAGTGGACATAATCAGTTTAGGTAGTTAACCTGATCCTTTAAATGTCCAAGACATTTCCAAGTTGTGCTACAGGTCTGCTATTAAAACATATAAAGACAATGACTTCATCTTTACTCTAAATGAAGCATAATTCCATCTTCTCTTATCTTAAGAAAGTTTAGATAAGGCTCTTCCCCTCCTTTAAAAAAAAAAAAAAAAAAACAAAAGCAAAAACATTCCACCAGTCCTCTATTTTCTCTTGACTGGACTATAAAGACAACCAGATTCATACACATTTTCTAATGAACATCACAAAATTAAATTACAGAAAAGGGTTCTTTAAATATATAATCTTGCAAATATGGATCATTGCACATGTAACCTCCAAAAAAAGTCACTATTTGCTACATACCTTTCACATACATCCCATTAGAATTTTGGCTGACTGCATTAACAAAAAATTATTTTAAGTACCATTTCATACTATTACCCTTCTATGTTAATAACCCTAAAAAATTTAACATTCGGGCTGTACTAAAAAGAGCTACCTTTTTATATACCTTTTTAAGGTCATTAATGCAAAAGAGTATTTATTAGCACCATCAGCCAAAAATCTAACAGGAAAGTATCTGCGCAAAGATATGATGATTTTAAGGGTACAAATGCAAATAGTAAGTTTCAGAAGGTAATTATGCAGTAAGCTTTTACAAGGGTATGTATGCCCCCAAAAAAATAACTTTTACTAAAACTAAGTAAATACATTATATAGTGGTCTTTGAAATGCAACAATTTAACAGAACACCCAAAATCCCCACATAGCGTAAGAACTGCCTGTAATTCCAGTTTTTCAAATAAAATCTACCTACACCAAAACCACCACTCCAAAAGCACACGTCGGATTCTATGATGCCATGTGAGCATTCTTTTCCTCGTTCTTTTGTTAGCCTTCTAAGTTTTGGTAATAGTATTGTGGGCCATCCAATATTGATGAAACCCAATCAAAATGGGGAAAGGATGAATCAATCTCAGAAAAAAACTGCATTTTATCACCATAAAGATAGGCTACATTCATGGGTGCAGCAGCAATCCAACCTCTGTACAGCCTGAAATCTTTCATAATGAACCCAACATACAGTCAAGCGTTGAATCCCAGCATCCTTGCAATTATCACATTATGGGCTTTCTTTTTCCTTGTTAGCCTCCATGGTCTAGTCAGTCACTATTTAAACTTAATATGGGAGCGGACCCATATCTCTTTTTATTTCAAATCGATTTTGCATACTTTTCTGAAAACCTAATCAATATACTGGGAAGGAAAAAACAAAAACCAAAATACAAGTTTATCTAACAATAAACATATAGATATCAAAAAGATTGTATGAGGAAAAGAGTTTTCCGCTTTATGCCTTGGTTGGGAGTTTGGGGAAGAAAAGAAAAGAAAAGAAAATATTAGCAAGGAGAGAAAGAAAAACAAAAGAAAGAAAGTATTGGGAGTTTAAAGAAAGAAAAGAAAATAATTTCTTCCTTTCTTGATTGGAAGCAAAGAAGAAAGGAAAAGAAAAAAATATTACAATCTTCTTTTACTATTACACCCTTGAAAAAAACCCAATAAATCCAAGAAAGGAACCGAGAAAAGATCTTATCTTTTAATTTTTTTTCTATCTTTCCTTTTGTTTACGTTGATTTTTTCCAACTCAATCGGATGGGAGGCTTAGGTAGAAGGCTTGAAATAAGCCTTAGGATTGAAATGTAATATTAATTTTATTCTTCATTAGTAAAAGGGTAAGATGAAAATTATAAAAGATTCACTAACTCTTACATATTGTTTGGATTGGGGGTACACAGGAGTTCATAAAGGGAGGGGAAGGAAGGATAAAGAATGAATCCCTATTTGGCAAAATTTTTTGAAGATAAAGAAGGGTAGAGAAGGGTTTCCTCAACCCCTTCGTACCCCTCAATTACTCAATTTTCTATACCCCCGATTTGGGGTGTAACGGAGAGGAAGGTTCACGCTTAATTTTTACTTTCCTAACTCATCCTTAATAAAATTTTAAAATTACAACTAGACTATTATATACTCTATCTTCCTAACCGCTCCTTTGCTCTTCGCACAACTCAGAACCCTATAGTCGTCCCCTCATCTACAACGGAACGGACATTTCAGAAAGCTAAAATCATTCTCGAATAGATTCATGTGAAAGCCAAAAAAAAAGAATCAAATAGAGCAGATTTGAGAAGCATATTTATCAAAAGGAACATACATTTGTCAAAATATCACAAACATTAAATAGTATATCAATTAATGAGAAAGAATATATTTGTCAAAATATATATAAATGTTCTTCTACTTCTCCTTTAACCCTTGTATCCAAATAAGGATAAGGTATGCACCTTTCTTTACTCTTCCCCTCCCTCTCCAAACAAGGATTCATTAATTCCCTTACCCTCCCCTCTCTTCCCCTCCATTACCCTCCCCTCCCCTTTTGAACTCTCATGTACCCCAATCCAAATAAAGCATTAATTCCTTTCTCTCCAATGCGCTCGATTTGAAGGAGAAAAAAAATTGCAGATTTGAGGGGATTTGTATTCCCTATGTTTCTCTCCTTTTCTTTCCCTTTCTTTTATAAAAAAACTTCCAACCAAGAGAAAATATTAACCTTCTCTCCCATCTTTTCTTTTCTCTCCTATTCTTCTCTCCCAACCAAGGCAAGGGTTCTACTCCAACTTAATCGTTCTGCCTTGTTATGCCCGACCATAGCTTTATGAATGTACACATTGGTTCAGTATAGTAATCAAATCTTTAATAAACAAAACTGTATACAAAGCTCCAATTTTTCCAACAGGAATCTCAACAGAAAAACAGTGTCCCAAGCTCTGATTCCAAGTATGGAATACTCATATGTCCTTATTGATCAAAAATAAAATGCCAAAGTTTCCATTTTCACAACATAGAGTTCCAAGAACCACTAATTAAAGCCCGAGTTCCAGGTAACAACGAGTTACCATAATGATCATAACAAAATACCAAATTTCTTATTCTTTTTTTCGATAGAAGTACCAAAAAAATCAGTTTAAAGCATGTGAATGCTTGTGAAATCTCCCAAGAATAGTACCGGTTTCAAGATTTACTTACATTAAGGATGCGGGAGATGCCGAGGGTCTTGAGGAGCTCCCCCCTGGACGCGTTGTCATAGCTTCCTAGATAGAGGAGATCTTTGAGGATCTCTGAGGGGAAGGCGCTGTCCTGTTGCACCGAGCGCTCCTGCGCCGCCGGCATCCGATGGCCGCACACTCCACAGACCTCCCCCTCCTCATACTTGTGGTAGTGGCCGCAGACGCCACATGGATTCTCCCTCTCCCTCTTCCTCATCGCGCGCAAACAGCACCGAAATCCCTCGAATTCTCCCAAAAAAAAAAAAAAAGACGCAACCGAGATCAAACCGGGGAAAATCAAGCTACGCGAACGACACCAAGGATCGGGAAAGGCGATTTCGAGATCAAGAAACGGGAGGAGAGGATCGAATCGAGGGTCTGGTCGTGCAGTTCAGGAAAGAATGAAGAGGAACCTAAAGAAGCGTAGGAGGGCACTCGAGCTGATCGGACAAAAATCCTCTAGCGAGGTCAATACAGAGGGTGACATCTGGGGCGGGCCTCTTGACGTGCCACGTACACATCTCACCAATCTCAACATACATAAAAAATAAATTGAAAATTACACAACGGACCCCGTTAACGGAGACTGGAAGGATTTAGTGCTGTCCTTCGCATCAAGGCGGTGGATGGGAGAGAGAGCCAGACAATTGGGTTTCGTCGAAGGGAGGAGACCCGTGAAAGAAGTCAGTTATGAGTGAGAAACAGCGGTATGGGTGAGAAGGGGAAAGCTGTAACCAGGGTTCGAAAATCTTGATCGAAGAAAAAAAAAGAGAGCACAAAATTAGAAAAAAAAATAATTTTTCATCTTCAACAGCGGTGGCTATATTAGATCAGTCGTCTTCGATGGCAGAGAGAAGCAAGACTACAGATCGAGATAGAATTTTTCTAACTGGTACCTCGGCTAGGGGAGAAGATGCAGTGGAGGTTGGAAGATCCTGCGCACAGATTATCCAAAGATCTAGGTACTTTCGATGGAAAACCTCCCGAGCTTCGACGGAAGATATCGTCATGCTAGAAGAGAGATTCAGCCGGGTGGTTGTGTTCTCGGAGGAGAAAAGCAATTTAGCTGTCTCACAGTTGAAAATGGCTCTGCTGGGTAGGTTTCTTGGAAAAGATTTTTTAGTAGACTTTGTGCAAAAGGAGTTTAAACTCTGATGGAATGTGGAGGGCAATTTTCAGATTTCATCTATTTTTGAGGGTGTCCTCATGTTTAGACTACCTTCAAAGGAGATAAAGCAAAGGGTGTTGGAGAAAGGGCCTTGGTTCTTGGCAGGGCAGCTACTTGCTCTGAAGGACTGACGGCCGAACTTTAAACCCAATCATGATTCTATCAAACAAACTAGGGTTTGGGTCCGATTGCTAGAATTATCAATTGAATTATGGGATAAGGAGAAGATACTGAGAATTGTATCAGTGGCAGGTAAACCCTTATTCCTTGATGAATGTACAGAGGCATCCTCACGTATGGGGTTTCCTAAAATTTGTTTGCTTATTCTGCTGATCAGCCGATCTGCTTGAGAATGAAGGTCAAGGTAAAGGATGCTACTATCTAGCAGGAGTTTATGTATGAAGATTTATCAAAGATATATTATACCTGTGGCCGGATAGTTACAGTAGTAGCGGATTATGGCTGTTCACGGCTGCCAGAGAGCATAGAATTAAGCAAGTGTATGGGCCATGGATTAGGGCGACCAGGATACCAGTTGCTACCCCAAACAACAATAATGTGAGGCCAAACCCTAACTTGGCTAATTAGGGGGGATTCTCTGTGGCTCCTTGGATGCAACCTAAAAAACAAGCAAAGAAGGCTTCGCCAACCAAAACTAAACCCCCAGAGCAGGAACTTGATAAGGGACAAGGATTGAGATTTGCCCCTTTAATGGGAGAACTTGATGAACCTATGGTCCAGCCAATGGATATAAGTTCCTCCTCATCTGCTCAGGGTGATACTTCAGGGATGGGTTCACTAAAAGAGAAAAGAAAGTGTTTACATAAGAAATCTGTATCCAAGAGTGGTTCTCTAGGCTCTAAATCTCGACCGACATCTAAAGTGATTGTGCGGGAGGAGGCATCAACTGATATAGAGATATCTAAACAAATAGTGTTATATTCTCCAGTAAATAATGCCAAGAAGTCTCATGGGGTAAAGGAAGTTTAGAGGCCAACTGGGGGAAGAATTATTGAGCAAACCAGAGAATTGAAGGCAAAGATACGGTATTCTAAGGCTCAAGATGGGAGTACAAATGACGGCAAGGCCAACCCATCTACAAGTACAGAATCAGGTAACCACTATACTTATATCCAAAAATTGAAGTCCGTTGTAGAAGGGGATAAGTGTTGTATGAGTCACTCATCATCTCAGTCTAGTCAGAGTGGTTTGGATGTTGAATGGGGTCCGTTTGGATCTCAAGGTCCATGTAGATATTTCTTTGGGGATGTCGGGGGATAGGCTTCCTCCTTTCCTTATTCATCATAAGGATTCTTACCTGAAACTGTCAGGGTGCTGCCAAATCCTCATTTGTCAATTATTCCAGAACTTTAGTGAGGCAGCATAACCTAGATATTTGTGATTTTCTTGAGACAAAACTATCTGCAAGTATAATTATTGGAATTCAAAGACTAATGAGTCCTGCTTGGGGCGTTTATCTTCTTTCTGCTAGAGATTTGTCTGGTGAAATTGTAGTAACTTGGTGGGGTAGGGTAGGAGAAATTGACTTCTATCATATGAACGGACAGATTATTTTTGGTGTTATTTCTGCCGATTCTAATCCTACCTGACTAATGGTTGTGGTCTATGCAAGTACTTGTGCTGTAGAGCGCACTCTACTGTGTGAACAGATTAGCTTAGCAAATTCTCTTCATCTGCCAACCCTAATCATTGGAGATTTTAATTGTATTCTGAAGGCTGAAGATAAGAAAGACAGTAGACCTTTTAAGATGGATCAGTCGATTCGGGAGTTTAGAAGATTTTTTGAGCAAACTGAATTTGTTGATTTGGGTTATCAAGGATCGGCTTATACTTAGTGCAACAATCAACTGGGAGCCGCACGAGTTTGGGAGAGATTGGATATAACCTTTGCCTCGGAGAGCTGAATTGATTTGTTTTTCGAATCTCGATTGTTACATTTAACAAGATTTGCCTCTAATCGTTGCTCTTTGCTCCTAAATATTTCTGAAAGCAGGAAGAATAGAAAGGCACCTTTTAGATTTGAAAAAATGTGGATGTATTGTGATAGTATCCAGCAAGCTATAACTGCGGCTTGGAGGTGCGAAGGAAATTACTCTTTTGGAGATAAACTTATTAAGTTACTACACAATACTAAGGTTGCCATTAGGCGGTGGAAAAAATCCATAAAAAATATTTTTACTACTACTAAAAGACTGAATGATCAAATCTATAATCTGCAAATAAAGGAGGCTCTTAATGGGGGTTTATCTTGGTCTGAGCATCAACAATTGTTATATTTACTGCAGCAATATAATGCTAACTTACATAAGCAAGAGGTCATTTGGAGGCAAAAAGCAAAGATTAGTTGGATCAAAGAAAGAGATGCAAATACTAAGTTCTTCCACTGCTCTACAATATTGTGAAGAAGAAAAAAATCAAATTTCGAGTATTGTGGATGATAGGGATGTTTTGACTGTGGAAGAGGGAGTTATTAGTCTGGTGCTTTTGAACCACTTTCAACTCCGATGGCAGGCTCAAGCTGGAGTAGATGAGGCGGTATTACCTATGGGCTTACCTTCATTGTCTCATGTTCAAAATCAACACATGACAAAGGAGGTCACAGAAGAAGAGATAGTTAAAGCTATTCGAGAAATGAACTCTAATAAAGCTCCAGGGTCAAATGGTTTTCAAGCTTTCTTCTATCAAAAATTCTAGCATATAGTCAACTAAGAGGTTATTGATGCTATTAAATTCATTTTTGCTTATGCTCAAATGCCAACCAGCTGGAAAAAGACTTTCATAGTCTTGGTGCCAAAAAAAAAAAAATCCTTCTAGTGTTAATGACTATTGCCCCATTAGCCATTGTAACATGATTTATAAAATTGTGACAAAAATTACTCCCAAGCTTGGTGTCTATAGAACAAGGGGCATTTGTTCCAGGTAGGAGAATGGTTGAGAACATTTTGTTAGGACAAGAGCTCATTCAATCAATATGGAAGGCTCTATAAAATCATAGCTTGATGACTCTCAAAATTGATATGAAAAAGGCATATGATAGAATTCATTGATCCTTCTTAATTAGAGTTCTATAGAATTTTGGCTTTCATCCTAGAATAATTGATTGGATCTAGATTTATATGTCTGAAGCTCAATTTGCTCTCTTGATTAATGGTAATCCAATGAATGGTTCACCACTTTGAGAGGATTATGACAAGTGTGTCCATTATCTCCATATTTGTTTATTTTCAGCTCTGAGGTTCTTTCCATCCTTTTAAAGGTTGCTGTTCACGCTTAGCTTCTGCAAATTTTAAACCTCAGTGTGATGGACCATCTTTCTCACATATCTTTTATGTGGATAACATACTCCTAATTGCTAGGGCTACTGTAAAAGATAGTCTATGCCTTAAAGCTATTTTGGAAGCTTATTGCAATATTTCTGGCCAAGCAATTAATCTCCAAAAATCTAACATCACTTTTAGTTCATCTAGAAGACTGAAGCATACCATTCGAGCTATATTTCAAATATCGGAGAAAAGAGGAACCTGAAAATATTTGGGTGTCCCTATTGCTACCACTAGGCTAATTGCCTCTGATTTCACTTTTATCCTAGAGGCTTTGATGGCTAAGATGGAAAGCTGGAAATGGAGAACCCTGTCTTTTGCTGGGAGGTTAACTTTATTACAATCTGTGCTCTTTTCTACCCCCACACATTGCCTATCTTTGGTTAATGTCTCAAATTTTTTGCTAACAAATATTGAGAAAGAGTTTCGAACTTTTTTGTGGGGTCACCCAATGGATAGCAAGGGTATACATATCATGTCTTCGGATCATATCTGTGCTCCAAAGGACCAGGAAGGCTTAGGATTGGTCTCTTTAAGAATGAGAAAACAAGCTTTAATTGCCAAATTAGCTGCCAAGTTGGTTCTCTCTCCTCATACTATGTGGGCTCAGGTTGTAAGTGCCAAATATAACTTTAAAGGGAGTTGGCATTCTTGTAATAAGCTAGCAAAATGTTCTGATATTTGGGCTAAAATTGCTGCATATGGAAATCATATCCAATTTCAGTTCATCTATAATTTGGGTTCTGGTTAGAGCATTGATGTAATGCATGACCCCTGGATTACTCTAACTCCACTGGAATATTGGCCAACTTATATAAATATGGATGCTGATCTTACCAGTATGAAAGTGAATCAATTGTTGTCTCCTACTCATATATGAAATGCCGACACTCTTGCAACCATATTTTCTGATGATTTGATAAAATTAATTAATAAAGTGCCTGTGGCTCATGGGCTATGGCCAGATTCTATTGCTTGGAAGACTAGAGCCAACCATGTTACCTTGAAAGATATTTTGCAGACAATGCATGACACAGTGACCACTGCTACAGATAGATCCTTTTACTGGATATGGAAGTTACAGATCCCTATGAGAGTTAAAACTTTCTTATGGAAGTTGGTGTGGAGACGGATCTCTTGCAAGGAATTATTATATAAGAGGCATATAATTCCTACGAATATACAATACTGTGACCTTTGTCTAACTGAGATTGAGGACTGCCACCATATTATGGTTGGATGCTCATTTGCAAAGCAGTGCTGGGAATATATAGAAGCTGTGTCATTTTGTGATCAGGCCTTCTTCTTTGATTGATTTAGAAAATACTTTGGCTACTTCTGTGGTTGATAATAATGTTAAAAATTGTATTGCATATGTTATTTGGTAACACTGGACTACTCAAAATGAAAGGGTTTTTCAGAATGTAAATCATACTCCTGCTCATGAGGCTCATAAGGCATTGGCTCTTCTATCCTATTTAGGGCTCCTAACATTTTCTATGCAGGTTGGGGAACAGTCATGGCATTGGGAAGCTAGTATGTCATCTAATTTTCATGCATCCACAACTAAGCAAGTGGGTTGGCTTCCTCCTACCATGGTTTTCTTAAACTCAATTTTGACGCCTCTGTTCAAGCTGAAGCTGGAGGCAGACAGCTGCCGCCCTCATCGATCCCCTTTGCTGAATTGACAACTGTTTGGCTTGGGATAAAGGTAGCAGTGCTTGATTTAAATGCTGTTAATGATGAAAAACTGTAGGCGGTTTAGTACATGCATTTCAAAATTTTTTCGAAATATAACATAGCAAAACACTCTAGATTAATTAAATTAATCTAGTATGTATTAGATCTAATCTAAAATAGCCTATGCTAGGATCAATGATATGACATAATATGCATACAAAATTAGAAAGCAAAAATCATAGATCTAATTGATATGATCATTGAGTTCTGAACCAAATATTTGAGCGTGAGTCGAAGATCACCATAGTTGATTATAGTGGATCTGAGGTTCTTCTAGTTGCATGATAGTCACATAGATTGTCTGGCCTCTGCAGGATGTCTACATAAAATTTCAAACTGATCGATCTCTCGGAAGTGTTAGCTCACATAGAAATCCTCTTGATGGCTGATCTATGCCCCTCTTCAAATCTTACAAACTCTTTCGAAGCTGAAGATGGATTTAAGAGGATGAAGTGGTGGAAAAATGTGAAGATGAGATACGCTCTCTTCTCACTTTTTTCTCTTCCCGAAGCCCAAGAATAGGATCCTAGGGACCCACTCAAAAGACTCATGCCCAAGAAGAAATAATTTTCCTCTATTTCATGCATAGAAGATCCACACCCACTCTCTATTACACACCCCACTCAGAAGTATTTTAATGATAATCCTTATTTATTTTGTCGCACAAAATGGGATGGGATATATGGTGGGCGACAAGATGTGGATTAAGATAAAGATGAAGATTAGTTTTAATTCAAATTCAAAATCCTTTTGAATTTAAACTCAGCCAATCTTATCCTTATCCAAGAGAGGGCGACATGAGCATGAAGGCATGGAGTTTTTCTCACACAAATTTTGAATTTGTGTGGAGAGGAGAAGGGCGTGGGATGAGGTGGCGCAAGGGGTTTTAAAATTCAAACTCATTTGAATTTGATTCAACCCAATTTGGTCATAAACCAAATCAAATTAGGTTAGACCCAATTAGATGACTGAATCTAATCTAATTAGGTACCAAATGAACTTGATTAAATCCTAATCCAATCATAAATTAATCGAGCTCAAGTCCTGATTAAATCAGGAATCAATCTTCCTTAGCAATTAGATCATCTTATAACTTAATTGGGTTAAACCTAATCAAATTCAATTCAATTAGATTTGATTTGAATCTTATTACTTAATCAAATTGAGCTAATCAGTATTCTAATTACTAATTAATCTTTCTATAATTTACTAACTATTAGTAAATTAATCTTTCGCAATCTTTGCATAATGTTAATCATCAATCATATTGATGATTATACCCTTGAACGATTCTCAATCGTTGATCAATCATCTGATCAGACAGAAATTTTTATTGTGTGTGATCTCATAGATTCAAATCTAAATCGTTAGCACAAAAATAAATATCTGCACTAATCGAAATGATTATCTAGCAATAATATCCGACGTCCGGATAGACTGAATGGTTGCAAAGCAACATTCAAAAATTTTTGGCATATGGTTACCGTATAATTCATTCTTTTGACCCTCAATGCTCAGGATGACTTTAGAGTTAAACTGTTAACTCTTGATTAATATATCCGATTTGTGTCTCAATCTTATAAATTCTGTAACTCCTCACAAAGATTATCCTAGCCAAGATTTTACTAAATGAAATACAATGTAGCATTATCTCCTGAAATCAGAAGTGGTCAATCCCATCTTGACTCACACATAGACTTTGCAAGTACTTGATTGTGTCTAAAAATTTTTTGTTACTGAATTAGAAATTCAGATAGTCCGGTACTAAAGCATAGTGAGTTGCTTACAAGTCATCGTGGTGATCTCAGATCGGAGGGATACTTATACCCATATCCTTCATGAGCAGCTCTTGACAGCAGAGCGCTCCACAGTTTGATCACATTCAATACAAATATACTCCTATAATTTATCTGTATACCATACCAATATCTCTACATTCATTGATTATGAGGACAACTAACTCGTATGACACACAACAATCTATACTTAGTAAATGTTATCGTCCTAGTAATAATGTATCATTTAATCGCGAACAAATTTAATAACTGCACGATAAATCCTTCTTTATCGATTGAAAGTAATTCTAAAGACTTCATCATAACATAAGAGTTCAATAAGAAGATGTAAATATTTATGATGAAATTATCAAATAATTTTTATTAATTTATAATTCATATATAATTTATAAAGAGTACAATCATTTATAGATAGACGATTGACTTTAGGTTATATTTTCCAACAGTTAGGCTTTGGGTGGAAGGAGATTCAAGCACAGTTATTACTTGGTTATCTAATAATTTTGCACAAGCTCGAAGCTCCTACCCTATGATCAATGACTTGAGGGTATGGATGGACCAAATATAGGTTTTTAAAGCTACTCATATTTACAGGGGAGGTAATGTGGCTGCTGATTTTTTGGCTAACCGGGCTAGGCAAATGGATTTTATAATCCATGCCCATGACCCTGTGTGCTCTGAATTGGCTGGTATTCTTATTGCAGATGCATGCGGAATTTGTTTTGAATGATGATGAGGTTTCATGATCTTCTGATCATCTGTATGGAAATGAATGCTGTGTGTTCTCCTTGTCTCTTATTTCTTCCACCGTATCTCATCTACTTTAACTAGTTGACGGCAAGAAAGAATCAGAAGTTAAGAACCCAATATGCCTCGGAGTTCTTACTTTTGTGTACTTTGCTCCATTGTTTATTGTATCCTATTTATTAGGAGTGTTGGCTCAATGTTATAGCTAAAGACCAGGGGTGCAATTGGCCTATTTCTTCAACTCAGCATTGGGACTGGGCCACACTTACCTAGCAATGGGATGCTGTCTTGAAGTCTGAAAGTATTCTTAGTGGCTTTTCTTTTGGAGGGCTCTATTATATTAAACACTATAGGGTCTGCTTGCTCATCAGTACTATTATTACTATGTTTCACTCTTTTAATAGCTCGTATATTTGCCATGGGTATTTTGTTGGTATATTGAAGATCATTTTCCTCCTTCATTCTATGTTACTAACCTACTTAAAATTGTTGTATTGGAAGCTATTTGAGCTAGAAAATGGCTGTTCTGCTGCAATTACTCTAAAAAATAGTATAAATGCTGCTGTCACTAGAACTTATTTATGGATATCAATTATGATCTAAAGATAATATTGGCCATTCAGAACTACTCAATATTTTTATGCATGGGTTTACATTTATTCTTCACCATTAGATGCAGAAAATGACAGGACAATATTATGAGCTGCCGATTCTATTTCACATATCCTCAAAAGCTTGCATCAAGTCTGGTGTCATGAGCTTGTTCTGATCATTGGCTTTCTAGACGCTTTTCAGCTACATGCTCTTATTTCAAGCAATATAGTTTCATGGGCTCTTTGTCTCACTATTGCTCCTATTTTCTAATATGCTCTGATGACGTTTGTCCTGTTGATGATTGTTTGCATCATATATACTCCAGCAGATTGTCAATTTCAAGCAATATGGCCATCCTGATGGATGTGATTTCTATGAAGAGCTTGAGACTATTGAATTTCCTATTTTATGTATTTTGCCACTCTTTCTTATATGTATTCTGAGTGGGAGCTATTCTACATGCTGTATGTAACTTTGAAACTTTTATTTTATATTATCTATTAATCTAGTAGATTCCTTTTCTACCAAAAAAAAAAAAAGAAGGAGACCCATGGTCCGTGTCCCAATTGGCAACCGACTTAATGGCGATGTGTACACACCCATTATATTACCAATGGATATCTTAAATTTTATTGATGCGTATCTTAAATTAAGGTAGTAATTATTTTCCTAATATGTGGTACATGGCCAACTAATATACATTGAACTTTATCAGAGAGTTGATTAATATCCAATAATTGATAAATACATATTTATTATTTTATTAATTTATATCTTATACTTTCTCTATAAATATCCCAAGCTGAGATAATATATACTCAATATTATTATTTTTTAAATTCATGATATATGTCCAAGTAATATTCACCTAAATCTCCTTAATTATTCATTAATACTTGCTTGATTTTGTGTTGCTTCTCAAGATCTCTGGTGATAAACTCAACCTATTGTTCATAGTATCATCTTGACATGACAAAGATAGTGATGCTAAGAAAGACTTCGATTTCAAGTAGATCTAAGGTCTTGAGGTTTGATTAGAAGAGAAGAGTGACAAGGAAGAGAGGAAGCCGATGAAGAGTTGCAATAATTGGTTATGATGGAGGTCTTTATATGGTCAAAGGTACACTTGTTCATTGGAGAAGAGAGAAAAGTAGAAATGAGAGAGAGAGAGAGAGGAGGGATGGAAGAAATTAACAACTCAACTTTTTAATAATTATTCATTAGGTGGGTTCTATAAAAAAAAAAGATAATGTTTTTTTTGTACAGAAATAGCGACAAACCTCAAATTAAGACTTAAAATAAGAAATACTTAAGGCATCGGCTCTTAGCAAACAAGCCAACTAGCCTAAACCTAAGTACTACCATAGCACACACTAGTCCATTTGCATATTGAAGCCAAATAATCAGCTATTTAATTATTTTCTCTATAGTTATAAGTAGCCTTGAATGCCCATAATTGTCCTTTCATCTACAAAATATCCCTCAAAAAGGGCTAATACGAGACCCATTAGCATTTGAATTATTTATCCAAGAAATAATCATAGCCAAACATGAGATGCTTGGAATTTGAATATAGCAACGCATAGACCCTATTATAGAGGTGACCTACTAACTGGATCAATCGTTCCCATGGTGAGCATCCAAAATGACTTGATGAAGCCACACCAGATGTAGGTTTGAGACCATGATCCCACACCCATTTCAGACTATCAGCTCAACGGACCATCTGGATGAAGCACGTGATAAATATCCATAACTAACAACCTTGATCTTATGGTTAGTGGGCAGATTTTTCTTTAAATAAATGATCAGAATGTGGCCTAACAGTTTAGAGAATTAGGTCTGACAAACCTATAAATTTCGACTAATAGCCTACAAGCTCGACCTTCAAACAAAAAAGATACGAAGGAAACCTCAAGGTAAGCAAACTAAATGGGGAGGACTAGGAGAAGGGCATTCTGCTCTCCCACAACCTCTCTTTCTTTTTTCTTTACTGTTTTCAAAGTTTTGGCTGACTTAACCATTAGAGGATCCCCTATCGAAATACCTCCAGCAAGTATGAACTTTTCTCACATGTTCTCTTCTACGTCCCGAATCTCAGGCGACATCTATCTTCAACCATCTCAACCATCTTCCAAAGCTTTGCGGCAACAGATTGATGTTAGAGGAAGAGTATAGCTCCTTTTTTGAGAGAAAGAAAGTATAGTGCGGACTAGAGTGTAGAACTTCATTGCCTCCCACCGATAATCCATCCATCATAGTCATAACAGTGCTGTTCGTGGGTCTATTGCAATGCAACCTCCTACTACAATAGATCCACGACCTCTCGATGCCCTGGCTCATCAGATCCATGCACTGACCAGTATTGTGCAATGACTCCAACAAATGATGAAGCAACAACAACAGCGGGTGGAGCCAAATCTCCAGAAGGTTCCTTCTTGCTGTGGTTGGCAATCTCGCTCCCAGAGCTTGAGATCCATCTTCCGATGGCACTCCAATCATTCTACTACCTTTGTAGATCGCTCTCCCTCCCAATGGAGCTTAAAGAATGAGGCACATTTGAGGAGCTCTTCTTTCGCTGGCAACTCAGCCTCAGCCTACTCCTCTAGGCCCCAGAGCTCTCGGCTAGAAGAAGAGCTCAAGAAGAGAGTCCAAGACATTGAGCATTGCCTTGGTGAAGTTCAGAGTGAACATCATTGAAGCAATGATGACCTCAATTTTAATTCCCAACCATCATTCTCTTAGACCATTCTGTATGAACCGATCCTGAATTGGTTCAAGATACGTCAGCTGGAGCCATATGACAATTTCACATATCTCCTTGATCATATGTAAGGTTACAAAATCCTCATGATCCTGCAAGATGCCTTAGAAGCCCTCTTTTGTCTCACCTTCCCGACCACCCTCAGAAAGTCGGCACGAGCATGGTGCTCAGGACTCCAACTTGGGTCCATTCATTTAATTGAGCAGCTCAGCAGACTATTTGTAACCTATTTTGATAGCAGCTAAACTCAACCAAAGAATTTTGATAGCCTCTTCTCTCTCTGACAGTAGAAGGGTAAGTCACTGCACGATTATATCGCGTGATTCAATGCCATCATGCTTGAAGTCTGCAACCTCGATGAGTCAATAGCAATATTGGCGCTCCAGTGAGGACTATAGAATAAACACCTCATCTTCTTCCTCGATAAGAATTTGCTGCAAGACTATGCCAACCTACTGGTACGAATCTGAAAGTACATTCAGGTAGAAGAAGTTGGGGTGGTACGCAAGCAAGTAAAAGAAAAGAAGAGCTTTGGCAAGAAGAGAGGATGGAAAGACCCTCGAGTGGCTCAGGCCAAAAGGAAAATCTTTCCAACCACCGAGGAGCTATAGGCCCAGAAGCCTATCCATTGATTCAACAGCTACACCCTTCTATTTGTTCCTCGATCTCATATCTCGATGGAGATTGATGACCAAAGGTATATATGGTGACTCGAGCCGATGATGGCTCCTCCAGATAGAAGAAGCAAGAGAAAGTACTATCATTTCCACCGTAATCAGGATCATGACACTGAGGAATATCACCAACTTAGGAATGAGATGGAGGCCTTGATTTGAAGAGGTTATCTTGGTAAGTACGTTTGGGAGTAGCAAAATCAAACACTTGATGAGAAAAATAACAACTGATCAACCATCAGCATCATCAACACCATCTTCACCTTCGCCGCCAGCATGAGGGCCAAGAGAACAAGTAAAAGAAGAACAAGAGACGATGCTAGGGGGGCATCATTTTTCTTTTAGGAAAGTACATTCCTCGTGATGGCACCGTCGTCACACTACTGATGATAGTCAACCGTAATATATATACAATTTCAATTCACAATAAAAATTTGATTGACACTTTATTTCATAATGCTCTTTGAAGAATAAAATTGCTAGCCAACTCAAGGGAGGCAAAGTAGAAAGAGGCTCAGCCCCAATGATAATGCCCTTAAGGTAGCTTCAAAAGGCTTATAGGGCTTGCGACAACCCAATGAGGAGCTGACCTCGAGCCAACCAAGGGAACTAGGTCCCCCGTTGGACCTCTCATGTGAATGAGGCCTCAAATTTTTCAAGACTCGGGTACTGGAGGTGGCTCGATATCCGAGAAAGGGTGAAAAGCTCTCCAAGACTTTTCAAAATCTGGAAATCCTATCGACATAAAGATCCAAAGATATTCAAGCCGACGTCTTATCCATCAGGCCACATGGCACTCCCTACCCACTGACAGATTGAAGTGGAGGCCACGATAATGAAGATGAAGGGACTAATCCTCCGAAGACCCCACTAGGCTACATGGTGCTCCATGCCCACAGGCAGATCGAAGTGGAGGCCATGACGATAGGATGAAGGAGCTAACCCTTCAGGGACCCTACACACCCCACCAAAGTCGAGAGGGGCTAACCCTCCGAAAATCTCATATGGCACACTAAAATTGATAGGGGCTAACCCTCTGAGGATCTTATATGAACTACTGAAGCCAATAAAGGCTAACTCTCCAGGGATCCCATATGGTCAATTAAAGCCGACAGTGCCTAACACTCTGGGGATCCGACATGGTTCATTGAAGCCGAAATTGGCTAACCCTTTGGAGCCCCCATATGATCTACTAAAATCGACAGAGACTAATCCTCCAAGGACCTCACATGACCCAATAAAGTCGATAGAGACTAACCCTCTGGGGACCCCATATGGCCTACTGAAATCGATAGGGGCTAACCTTTTAAAGACCTCATATGGTCTACTGAAGCCGATAAGGGTTAACCCTCCAAGGATCCCATATGGCCTACTGAAACCGACAGGAGCTAATCCTTTAGGGACCCCACATGACCCACTGAAGTTGATAAGGGCTAACCCTTTAGGGACGTCGCATTGCCAGCAAAAATCAGCAATGACGATAGTAAATGGGCTAACTTTTTAGAGATCCCACCACGAAGAAGGAACTCGAGAAGATGCATTAAGAGGATACCAATGAAGAGATACTTCATTCAAAAGATTCATATATATTTCAGAGAAAGTTTATTACAAATCAATTTTATCCGAACAATGCTTGTTACAACAAAAAGAAGAGAATACAAGGGTTAGACTCAACTGGAATCTTCAAATGGAGAATCGAGCACCACTCGATGTCGTCCTCGATGATCCACACAAAGCAGAGCCCTTTTTCAATGGTTACCAGCTCCACTAAAGGATATCAAAGATGACATAACTAGTTTCCTCTCAAAAACCCATCCACCTTCAGGATATTTTTTTAGGGAGGGTCGGAAGGATATTTTGGGGGAGGCAAAAGATGATCCTCTAGAAAGGTTTAAGACCTTTCTAGGTAAGACAATGCATCACCAACCCTTAGGCGACCACTGTCGCGACTCTACAGCTGAAGTGGCAGAACTTTCCAACACCTCCAATGCCAAGCTGGAATGCTCATTGGCACATTTTCCTAAAGCACTCTATGACTGATCGGAAGAAGAAGAAGACTCTCCTAAATGAGAGAAAGCTTCAGCGCTTCCTTAATGCCGGATGACATGACACTATCACGATATTTTGGAAGATGACCAAGACAAGGTCGACCTCGAGTAGTAGGACTCCTATTTATAAAGGGAGAATGGATCCGAACATATTCAAATGTCCTACTGATTGTGTGACAAGTATCACCATCCGAAAGACCTCAGAGACTATACCTTCTGGAGAAAAGAGCACCAATGCCCTTTCCAATGCACCATCCTTATCAAATGGTACCAGCATTAAAGGCAGGGCCCTATTGGGTCACCAAATTATATGGCTCTTTGTCATGTGATCCCTGAGATGAATTATTTTCTCTGATCTGCAGAAGGTGATACGGCACCTAGCGACGTCCAGCACCTGGCATGCAAACAAGTTTATAATTTTTAAAAATTTGTTCGTCTCATATTGACAAAGCAAACACTTCATGGAGAGTCAAGGGAGACTTTGGCTTAGGCATGGAAACTAACCCAACCAAGCTATCCAAGTCTTTGACCGTAATAAAAGCTAATTAGCACAAACATCGTAGAGAAGCAAGAGACTTCATGTGAAAGATAAACATGATGAAAATATTTTTTTCATTAATCAAAAATTTTATTTATAGAATTTTGCCAAAAAGAGGGCATCAAAAGCAAATGCAAAAAGGAGGAAGAATCGGTCTTCATCCGAAGAAAGCATCTCGACCTCTTCATCATTGTTCTCGGGACGAAGATGTCTCAAGTCCAGTTTTAGGACTATCCGCTGCAGACGTGCCTTACATTCTAAAAGCCCTGAATGAAAGCGGTTGAAGACACCTCGATGATTTCATTTTCAAAATCCATCAAAGCCTTGTACTCCTCAATACACCTAAATTTGATCTCAATAGAAATCCCTACAGCAGCCTCGGTAAACTCGCCTCTGCCCTTGGACAAAGAAGAGTCTATCTCGAGTTTCATCGATGCGCTTGACCCTCTGGGGGGAAGCTGGGCCTGACCCAAAAGAAAAGGAGCCTGAAGCAACTTTGATGCAACCGATGTGGCAACCTGCAGTAGCCTGATCACAACCAATTCATCCTCGGTCCCCACCAGGGATTGCAACGGATCAGATTCAGGAAGCTCCGGCTAGGCACTCCTTGTCCTTTTGGATTAAGACTCTTCACTTGAGAAGCTCATCTTTTTCTTCACTACCAATTTGATGGATGACACTGATGGTTTCATTGCTTCAAGGCAAGAAAAATAGAATTTTCCTCCGATGGCCATAATGACAAAAGAGTAACTAGCAGCTGGATGACAAAAAATCTAACTGGATGGGTGGCCTATTTATACAGACCACCAAAGATATGGATTCGGCCATCGAATCATCAAATTTTGCCATTTGGCCAACTTTGGGAGCAATGGATCTCGTGGCTCTTTGTCACATCTTTCTCTCATTGGGTCGTATGAAGCAACATGCAAAATACACCTCGAAACCTACCATCATTTGACATGCGGCAAGTCTTGATAAGTCCAGAGGCAATCCCTCGATTTTTTTCTCTATGGAGTATCATTCTACGACTCCTCAAACTCCTTCCCTAATAATAGCGATGCGGGACATGAAATGATGCATCATCAATCCTCAAAAGCTCTTTCAAAGTACTCAATGTAGACACATCTGTGACAGAATCGGATCGGTGATTCGATTACCCAGACAACTACTTCCTTCATCCAAAATTGAAAAATCACTTCGAATTCGGAAGTGAGGGATAAGTATTATGGAGGTGACCTACTAATTGGATCAACCGTTCCCATGGTGAGTGCCCAAAGCAACTTAGTGAAGCCATACCGGATGCGGGCTCAAAATCTTAATCCCATGTCCATTTCAGACCACCATCCAAGTGATGCCCGCGGTAAATGTTCACAACTAACAACCTTGATCTTATGATTGGTGGATAGATTTTTATGCAAATAAATGACCAGAATATAGCTTAACGGCTTGGAGAATCAAGCTTGATAAATATACAGATTCTGACTAACAGTCTACGGGCTCGACCTCCAAACCAAAAAAATATGAAGAGGATCCCAAGGTAAGCAAGTTAAACACAGAGAAGGACATTCTGCTCTCCCGCAACCTTTTCTCTCTTTTCTTTCTATTCTCTCTACCGTTTCCAAGGCTCCGTTTGACTTACATTGGAGGGTTCTTTGTTAGAACATCCTAGTGAGTATGGATTTTCCTTATAGGTTCCTTTCGGTGTCTCAGATCCCAGACGGCACCCATCTCCAGCTACACTAGCCATCTTGCGGAGCCTTACGGCAATAGGCCCTTCAAAGCAGCTGCAAATTCAACAAATTGAACCAAGCAAGAGGACAATCTTCTCGACAGTATAAATTAGATGAGTTAAATGATCTCTGGTGATAATTTCAATACTAGCTATAATATCATTGATGGGACTATCAAAGTTAACCTTAGGCACATTAAAGGGGAGAGGGTAACCAAGCAATATTAATGCAATCCAAAATCAAGGGGCATAAAATGCAAGGGTTACTTCTGTGCCTTGGCCATGTGTCCAAAGAAATATTTGATTGGGCCTTACATTATTCTATAGTCAGATTTATGGATCATCTCACTACATCACCAGGAAAAGAGCTTTCCTTTTGAAACAAGCTCTCATTCCGAGTTTACCGTATAAGCCACCCAATATTAGCAATCAAAAGATTTTATCTATTTTCCTTACCTAGGTCCGAGACAAAAAATCAAACAGCAAAGAAGGGGAGGTACAATATTCCTAGTACAACATAGCTTGGCAAGGTTACAGGTAACCATAACATGGTTGCAATCTTTCTCAAGGCTCGGACACAAGTTACATGACAGTATATTTACTGTGCCATTAAGGACTCCCCTTCTATGCCGAGCATATTTTATAAGGAACCTGAATCCTATACCGTAACAAATTCCATCAAATGCTTTTGATCCACACTATAGTGTGTAGTTTCCAAATCCAAGTATGAACGATCATGTTGATGGGGAGAGGGTATTAACGGTGTATATATCTCTTTAATAGGTGCTTTAGCCTGTCCATTCTTTCTCCAACAAAACTGATGAGACCATGGGCCCAGTGTTATTAAACCCGGCCTGGCCCAGCCGGTCGGACCGAAAACCCAGTGACCCGATCAGAAGACCGGGCCGGTTATCTAATTAAACCGTTTATGCTTAAAATCCGGTTAAAACCGTATGAACCGGCCGGTTGAACCGTGAACCGTCTGATCCGGTCTAATCCGGTTGAGCCATAAAATTAAAAATTAAATTTTTTTGATTTTCGAGATCGACAGTTCGACTTCCCTTCCCGTCGTCCCTTCGTCTCTTTGTTCTCGAGCTCAAACCCTAGCGGCCCAGCCTCAGCCAGTCAGCCCATCTTCCCTCGGCGACGAAATCAGCAGCGGCAGCCGGCAGCGAAGGAGGAGAACCGAGTCTTCTCCGTCTCCGGTGAGTAATCTAACTCTTTTTTTTTTCCAAATCTCCGGAGTCCGGCAGCTCTGCTCCGTCCGCTTCCTCAAAGGCTCCAACCGCTTCCTCCGTCCGCTTCCTCCAAGGCTCCAACCGCGAGTCCGCGACCGCCCTCCTCTGCTCACCCCCTCCCCTCCAGAGTCCGGACCTCCCTCTACCTCTTTCTTCTCCGCTCGGCCGCCTTCGCCCTCCGCCTCCTCCTCCTCCGCCGTCCGCCTCCTCTTCCTCCGCTCGACCCCCTCCCCCCTCTGCCTCCTCCTCCGTCGGCTCCTTCCCCCCTCCGCCATCTCCTCCTCCTCCGTACGCTCGACTCCCTCCCCCCTCTGCCTCCTCCTCCCCCCTCCGCCGCCTCCTTCTCCTCCTCCGTACGCTCGACCCCCTCCCCCCTCGGCCTCCTCCTCCGCTTCGTTCCCTCCCCCCTCCGCCTCCTCCTCCTCCTCCTCCTCCGTACGCTCCCCCCTCTGCCTCCTCCACTCGGCTCCCTTCCCCCTTCGCATCCTCCTCCTCCTCCTCCATATGGCCGTCTGTATGCCATATCTTGAAAATTTCTAATATCTCATATGCATTGCTGGCATCGCAACGTCTCTTGAAAGATAC